>NC_068988.1:45603403-45615651 GCF_001194135.2 Octopus bimaculoides | reverse complement strand
TATATATATATATATATATATATATATATATATATATATATGTGTGTGTGTGTGTAAACAAACAGACAGACAGACAGATAGGTAGGTAGGTAGGTAGATAAATAGATAGATAGGTAGATAAATGGATAGATAGATAGATAAATAAGTTTATATGTATTTCTATATATATGTATGGATAGATGGATGAACAAATTGGTCCTGTGCTCAGATTCGTCCATGCTCCATGCACAAAAACGCTTGTGCTTGCATATGTATAAGCTTATCTGTGCACCCATGTATACATGTTTTTTTATGCATGGGTGGCTATATGCACCTATGTATACATGTTTTTATGCATGGGTGGCTATACGTGTTTACATGTGTTTGTTGTTCATATGCACATACAAATTTTACAATGTTTATATTCATGTGGAAAGCTGGAGAAAACGCAATTGATAGGACATCATTGACAAAATTATATTCAGTGCACTCATGCATTTTGAAGAGAGTTGCAGTGAACACACAAAATTGATACGAGAAGCAAAGAAAGGAAGCTTCAGAGGTATTAAGAATGTCTTAAAATGTCCAATTTGTAAGAAATTCTATTTTTAAGGGTGGTCTTGTTAGCAGTTCAACATTACATGAAACAAAACAAGTTAATATATACGTTAGGTAAGGCGGCGAGGTGGCAGAAATGTTAGCAGTATTTCATCTGTCTTTACATTCTGAGTTCAAATTCTGCCAAGGTTGACTTTGCCTTTCAATTTTTGGGGTCAATAAATTAAGTACCAGTTGAATACTGGGTCGATCTGATTGACTGACCCCCTCCCCCCAAAACTTCGGGCTTTGTGCCTAGAGTAGAAAAGAATATATGCTTTAGGTGAAGTTACTTTAGGTGAAGTTATGGCTGTGTGGTAAGAAACTTGCTTCCCAATCTCATAGTTTTAGGTTCAGTCTCACTGTGTGGCACTTTGTGTAATGTGTTTTCTACTACAACCTTGAACCGACCAAAGTCTTGTGTGTAAAATTTGGTAGACAGAAACTGAAAGAAGTGTGTGTGTGTGTGACTATGTGTCTTTGTATCTGTGCTTGTCTCCCACCACCACTTGACAACCAGTGTTGGTGTGTTTACATCCCAATAACCTAGCAGTTTGGCAAAAGTGATCACTAGAATAAGTAACAGGCTTAACAAAAGTAATTAATGGGGTCAATTCATTTGACTAAAATTTCTTGAAAGCAGTGCCCCAGCATAGCCACAGCCTAATGACTAAACAAGTAAAAGATATAAGATATTTGTGAGAAAGAACATATGTACTAATCATATAATGAATGTTGTATTTTCATTGTTTATCTGAAAGGACGCATGTAGCTATGCCATACTAAATGTCATGATTCTGTATTGCATTTAACTGAAAGGAGACATTTATGTAACAGATGTGGCAAAACTTCCAAATCATCATCTGGGTTTATAAATCAACTTTTCTTTGAAGCTCATTAAGAAATGATCATACTTGTTACTGAATCAACTTATGTAATATACATAAGGCAGTGAGATGGGAGAAACGGTAGCACGCTGGACGAAATGCCTCACAGTATTTCGTCTGTCTTTATGTTCTGAGTTCAAATTCTG
Source organism: Octopus bimaculoides (assembly GCF_001194135.2). Taxonomy (NCBI): domain Eukaryota; kingdom Metazoa; phylum Mollusca; class Cephalopoda; order Octopoda; family Octopodidae; genus Octopus; species Octopus bimaculoides. The sequence continues at coordinate 45,614,042 of NC_068988.1, read as the reverse complement.
CTAAGGTCGACTTTGCCTTTCATCCTTTCGGGGTCGATAAATTAAGTACCAGTTGTGTACTGGGTCGATCTAATCAACTAGCCCCCACCCCAAAATTTCAGGCCTTAGAATAGAAAAGAATATACATAGCATATGGGATTTGAACTTAGATAATAAGCAGGCAGAACAAGAATGGTAAATTGGTTTACCTAATGTTCTAACAATTCATTCATTCCACTGCCACAGATTGGTAAATTTTTGGCAAATCTGAAAACATGAAAAGTAGATATGTCCCAGTAGGTATTTGAACACTGAATTGAAAAAACCTAGAATGCTGCAAAACATTTTGTCTAAAACTCTAATGATTTTGCTACTTCAACACTTAAAATGCAACACATACACTCCTGCATATAAGAATGTGTGTGTATGTATGTGTGTGTGGGGGGGATGTGCGTCTGCATCTCTATGTGTATATGTTTATATATATGTATGAATGTGTGTGTGTGTATTAGATTGATGGTAAGAAAAACATATATACATGTTCACATAGATAAGTACATTTATACATGTAAATATACATACATACATGCATATATACTAAGAAAATAGCATATAGATGTTCAGGCAGAAATGAATAACACATGAAGTCTAATACAGTTAAAAAAAAAATGTTATGCATCTGCTCCAAGAAGGGATATAATGCGGGTTATCCAATTATAGTAAAGATGCAAAGAAATCATATTAACTATTGTCACAGCAAAACCACATTCATAAACGTCTCATTGGAACTTAGTAATACATAAAGATAAGCATCACAGATGCAGAATGAAAGGTAATGAAATTACGTAAGTATGGTATATTAAGTACTCTGATAGATATAAATAGAAGTATATACATATACCCCAACCATTAGAATGTATTAAGTCACACATCAGTACAAGGTAGCGCATTGATATATAGATATTACGTGACACATTGTTATAGGTATTGACGTATATTAAAATAATATTTAAGAAAAATATAAATGGATTAACAATCGCATGCATATTCATTTTTAACATGTTCTGGCAGATTTGAACATGAATATGCTAATCACAATTGCATTTCAACTTCTGAGAGGAATTCTTACCTCGAAATTATGTGCCTTGACAACATGCAATACAGTGATGCAGAGGAGTTTTGAGACACCACTGTTTCAGCATGATTATTTATCCTCAGTTAAAGCTACTCCTGGATCTCTGATCTTAATAAAAAATGGACACTCGTGTTCATAGAATTCCATAAACAAATTATTTGCTGACACTTGCTAATGTCTGTGCAAAGTTGATATTAAATTATTGTGTGCATGTAAAACAGTGAAAATGCAAATAATGACTTCCACATTCATTCTTAATATATTCTGGCAGATTTGAATATGAATATGCTAATCACTGTTGTATTTCGACTTTAGAGAGCAATTCTTCCCCTGAAACTATGTACCTTGACAACATGCAATACAGTGATGCAGAGGAGTTTTGGGACACCACTGTTTCAACATGGTTATTTCTCCTTAGTTAAAGCTAACCCTGGATATTTGATCTAAACAAACATGGCCACTCACATTCATAGAATTCCATAACAAATTATTTACTGACATGTGCTAATGTTTACCAAGCTGACATTAAATAATTGTGTGCTTGTAAAACTGAGAATCAAAATAATGACATGTATATTCATTCTCAATATATTCTGACAGATTTGAACTTGAATATGCAAATTACTGTTGTATTTTTCCTTTATAAATTAATTCCCCCTTTCAGATGATGTGTGTTCACAACACATGTCGTTTAGAGACAAAGGGGAAATTTGAGACACTAGTGTTTCAACTTGATTGTGTCTCTTCAATCAAAGCTTCGAGTGATGGCAGAAGTTGCTCTCCAAGAGTGAAATACTCCAGTAATTGCCGTATTCATATACAAATCTGCCAGAACATGTTAAGAATGAATATATACATCATTGCTTTGACTCTTGCTGTTTTACATTCATTTATTCTTTTATTCTTTTATTTGTTTCAGGCATTTGAATGCGACCATGCTGGAGCACCGCATTTAGTCAAACAAATCGACCCCAGGATTTATTCTTTGGAAGCCTAGTACTTATTCTATTGGTCTCTTTTGCCTCTGAACCACTAAGTTCTGGGGACATAAACACACCAACATTAGTTGTCAAGCGATGGTGGGAGTGACAAACACAGACACACAAATATATACATACTTATATATACATATATACGATGGACTTCTTTCAGTTTCCACCTATCAAATCCACTCACATGGCTTTGGTCAGCCTGAGGCTATAGGAAAAGACATTTTCCCAAGGTGTCAGGCAGTAGGACTGAACCCAGAACTCTGTGGTTGAGAATCAAGCTTCTTACCACACAGCCATGCCTGGCTCATAACAGTTTAATAAATGCACATCCAAAATAGCTAACACACATAATGGAAAAAAAAAAGACACAAAACCTAAATACACAACTAAATGTACCAGAAAAAGAAAATGGATTGTATGGCAGATAATTACTAAAGAAAATTCCCTAAATACTCAATTAAATAGTTTCAAAAATGGCAACTGTTCTAAGTATTGAGTACTCTACAGCAATTGTTACAATAAGCTAGTTCATATATGTATTTTTGAGTTACTATATTTTATTAGTAACCCTACAATAGCAGCAACAACTCACTCAATTTCAAATACTGCAGTCCATTTATGCAACAGCTGTGGGAAGATAAACGTTTCTTTAATATAAAATGAGAAATTTTAGACTTTTTGCAGATACAAAGAAAATGTTGGTGGGAGAATTTGATTAAAGTAGACAGCATTTATTTGCCACAAGAGTTATATCTCCATTTACGAATTGACAGAAACAGATTAAATTTTCCCTCATGTCATGTACATCAGGTTTTTAGGAACATATCAGATCAGAAGAAAATCGGTTAATTGAAAAAGGTACTATCATCTGTATCTTTAAACACAATGGCACTGTCTTCTGTATCGTTAAAACTGAAGCTGAAATTAACAGTGATACGTCTGACTATGCCTTTGGGGTCGATAAATTAAGTACTAGTTATGCACTGGAAAGAACGTCGAACTATATTTATATTGAAGTGTGGGTGAGTAGTAAAAGCAATGTTAACAAAGGGTGACTTGTGGATGTAGGAGCATCGAAATGGATTTGTAGGTTCCATTGTCACCTGAACGCCACAGAATCATACTGGAAATGTGCCCAATAGAAGATGCCAAGATAAAGAGCATGAGATTGTTGACTCAAGCTAAAGAGCTTAGCTGTTGCGTTTTTCAGAGTAAATTTCACCTCAGAACAGAATGACCAGAATAATTGGAAAGATTAATCAAAACAAAAAAAACAAAAAAAAACAAAAAGGAAAATAAAAATAATGAAGAGTAACAGCAAAACCTTCAGAAAACCCTAATTTCTAGAATAACCAAAATAAAATATTTTTATGTTCAGTATTTCAAATATATGACCAAACATTTTGTTCCTTAATAGTGCCAATATATAGTACCACATCTTCATTGTGTGATAAAGGAAAAAATAATCCTTTCTACTATAGGCAAAAGGCCTGGAATTTTGTGGATGGGAACTAATTGATTACATTGACTCTAGTGTCTCACTGGTACTTAATTTATTGACCCCCAAAAGGATGAAAAACAAAGTCAACCTTGGCAGGATTTGAACTTGGAACAGGCTGATGGACAAAATGTCGCTACACATTTTGCCAGGTGTACTAACAATTCTACCAGCTTAATGCCTTATAAAATACAAAAGGAAAAAAGGAAGGGAAATTATATAAAATGAAATGAAAATAGGTGAAGAGGAAGAATTTCTTCCAAATGACAATGAAATCCCTTCTCTAAAGAGAACAAAGGTAAACTATGATTCACCATTCTTCAAAAGTCAAGCAAACACTTAGTATTATTATATGGGAAAGGTTCTCCTTGGAGATGAAAGGAAGGGTTTATCAGAGTTGCATGAGATCTGAAATGTTGTATGGGAGTGAGAGAGACCTGGTGTCTGAGGGAAAGTGAAATGGCATTTTGAGAAGGACCAAGAGAGCAATGGTTAGAGCAATGTGTGGTGTGAAACTATGGGATAAAAGGAGGGCTGAGTCCATCTTTACGTTCTGGGTTCAAATTCCACCAAGGCGGCGAGCTGGCAGAAACGTTAGCATGCCGGGCGAAATGCTTAACAGTATTTCGTCTGCTGTTACGTTCTGAGTTCAAGTTCCGCCGAGGTTGACTTTGCCTTTCATCCTTTTGGGGTCGATAAATTAAGTACTAGTTATGCACTGGAGTCGATGTAATCGACTTAATCCCTTTGTCTGCTCTTGTTTGTCCCCTCTATGTTTAGCCCCTTGTAGGCAATAAAGAAATAAGGTTTACTCTGCCTTGTATCCTTTCAGGGCTGATAAAATAAGCTGAGCTCTGGGGTTGATGTAATTGTTTTGCCCTCACTCCCAAACTTGCTGGCCTTGTGCCAAAATATGAAACCATTTTTATTATATTAAATAGCACCTTTCTGAATTTTAGTTTTTAATGTTAAACATCAGAAGCTTGAGCATTTTCAAATCTAAAGATTTTCACTGCTTTTAGCAGTAAAACAACACAGAACTGGTAGAATATCACATAGATTTAATGCACTGGGTTCAGTTCCACCAGTGATAAAAACTTATCTGTTCTCGACCAGAGTCTTATCCAAGGGCAGATTAAATTTGTATCTGCTGAAATGTTATGGAAACCAGAAATAGTACTGATCCTATTGATGTTTATGCTTTGGAAGATTAGTTAAAAGTAGACCAACAATATACATTGCTGAGATGTTTGATGCTGGGAAAAATATTTTCTTTTTCTATGAGTGACCTTACATCTTATACACATGCTCATACTGAAGAAAAGCCACACCAACATGAAGCTTATGAGAGATTGTCTTCTCAAAAGAGTGCTTTAACAAATCTTAAATACACACACATAGGAGAAAAAGCATTCCATGCAAAATTTTTGGAAATACATTTCCTTCTAACCATACCTTATCTGGTCATAAATGAATTCACAAAGTAAAACTATTCAGTAGTAAAACTTGTAGAGGAAAAGTTTCCTTGTAACTGTAAAGTAACATCACAAACGAGTTCACATGAGAGAAAAATCATACAAGAGTGAAATTTCTGTGGAAAGGTTTATTTGGGATAATCAATTGAAGTTCACAAATATATTTACACAGGATAAATGCCATACCAATGTTAAATGCATGGTAAAGTGTTATCTTCAAGTTGTAGCTTGTCCAGTCATAAAATTAGTCATAAAGAAAAAGTTTGCAAAGTTGAAGTTTGTGGAAAGTTATTCTAGCTCAGTATATTATTAGGTTAACATAACCACATTCTGATTGGTGAAATAACCATAACTACTGTTTGCTATGAAATTTGTACCAAGAACTTGCTGGGAGATCTCATGCTAAAACTCACAAACATATTTATATAGGGGAAAATATCAGATAAATATGAAATAAGTGGCAAAGAGTTATCTACGAGCAATAGCTTTTCAACTCATAAAATAGTTCACAGAGAGAAGCTCTGTGAAATGAACAATAAACATCTATAAGATCAGCTCTGTTTCTAGCTTCCATTACATTTCAGTTGATACAAATGTACAATAAGAAAAATTCACTGGGAAATTTTGGAGGAAAAAGAAAAATCTTAATAGCTTATGTCTTCATAAATGTGTTGACACAGGTAGAGTCAGTGCTATATGCTAAGTAAACTTTGCATTCACCCAGAACATTAAAATTTGGAGTATTGCAAAAATTATAAAAACTTAAATAACTTTCAGATCAGGCTGGAGGATAGAACTGGATGAAGAACAGAATTGGATGGAACAAAGAGTTGAATGGAGGACAGAGATGGAGTGAGGTAGAGTAGATGAAAAGCTCATGTGGGCTTATGACATATCACATGATTCAGTGTGAAGTATTGAAAATTTTGAGAAAACAGAACTACTTGGTCATATGCATGATAATAATTCTACACATTTCTTGTACACAAGTTGACTATAATTTTACAACTGCATTTTTCAGCTGATGTAAAAAGGACTTATCTTTTATCTTTTACGTTTTTTCAGCCATTTGACTGCAGCCATGCTAGTGTACTACCTTGAAATTTTAGCCAAATGTATTGATCCAGTACTTTTTTATTGGCTTGGTGCTTACTCTATCAGTCTTTTTAACCAAATCACTCAGTTATAGAGATGTAAGCATGCCAGCACAGGTTGTCAAGCAGTGGTGGGGAACAAACATAGACACTAAGACACACACACACACATATACACATATACAGACGGGTCTCTTTCAGCTTATGTCTACCAGATCCACCCACAAGGCTTTGATTAACCCAAGGCTATATAGTAGAAGACACTTTCTTAAGGTGCCATGCAGTGGGACTGAACCCAGAAACATGTGGTTGGGAAGCAAGCTTCTTACCACACAGCCATGCCTGCACTTTTTACTTAGAAGAAAAAAATTGTTTAAGGAGGCACACAAATATAAAGTTAGGAGAGGAGGAGATAGATTGTAGGACTGGGAGGAGTGACACACATTATAGGCAAGGAGAAGGGTAACATATTATTAGGCAGGAAAAAAGGGGTGCACAGTCTAGGGCTGGAAAAAGTGGGGTACATTATAGGGCAAAGAGAAGGGAACAAACGTAGCAGAACTAGCTTAGGGGAACTGAATATCTTAGCTCCAAGCCCTGGACACCGATGAAAAACAATACCACCCTGAAGTTGGTGGCAAAGAGTTCACATTTAATTATAAATTATGAAGTCATAAACACATTCTTTCAGGAGGGTAAAAAAAAGAGAGGGTCGAAAAAAAAACACCATTGTGATATTTGTGGGAAAACAATGTCTCTGAGTACAAAATTACAAGATTACAAATAAATTCATGCTGGTAAACAGCCATTCAAATATGAAATCTGTGGAAAATCATTTTCTTATTACAGTCACTTAATACACCACAATTATATTCTTACAGAAGGAAAGACATACCACTGTGAATTTTGTGAATTTGTTTTAGCCTGAGGATAATCACTTTTCTCCTCACTGTAGTTAAAAAGTTACACATAATGTATAAAATAAGTATAAAACACATACTATATAGTATATGATATATGTTAGATACACTATGTAACTACATATATGTATGTGCATATTTATATATACATAGACATATGCATATATACATGCATATATACATATGTATGTGTGTCTGTGTGTGTGTATGTCTGTATATATATATGTGTGTATATATATATATATATACATATATATATATATATATATATATATATATATATATATATATATATATATATATGCATATAGGTATGGTGATGCAAACAAGAAAAATACAACTCAAAATATGAGTATATGTATATTTTTATTAATATTTAGCATTACCTACTCACAAAACTCCCAGACTCTGTTGCTTCCACTAGATATTAATAAAGATATATATATATATATATATGCACACACAAGTATATACTGGTTATTTGGTTGTTTGACCTGCATAAAGTAGTGGCCAGCTCTTTCAAAAATAACATCTTACAATCATAAAAATAGAAGACATTAGATAAGGTAGTTCAATCTACATTAAGTTTGAAAAATATGAAAACGTCTTAGATCATAGTTCATAGGTTCATTTGCTCAGTGTAGACCAAAGGCTAAATAACACCACCACTACTGCTACCACCACCAGCAACAACAACAACAACCAGCTTCAAGCTAGACGGACTCTATCATTCGAGAGAGTTGGTCACAAACAGAGTGTGGTACAGCACATTGTCAATAAGAGAACCCTAACTACTGACCATTTGGTTGACAGTCCAGTATTCTATTAATGTGTCTTTCTACATAAGCTATATACATTATTTACATTATTTACATTTCACGGATATTTGTCCTCATCTTGTTTGTTGTTAACACAACGTTTCGGCTGATACACCCTCCAGCCTTCATCAGGTGTCTTGGAGAAATTTCAAACCTGGGTTCTCATCCCTAAGATATTTTTCAATGTTGTTGTTGTTGTTATTATTATTATTATTATTATTATTATTATTATTATTATTATTATTACTCAGGTCACTGCCTGGAATTGAACTCGGAATCTTGGGATTAGTAGCCCACATTCTCAACCACTACACCATAAGCCCTAAAATTCACTCCATAATTGCTTATGGGCATATTCAGTGACCTTAATAATAATAATAATAATAATAATAATAATAACAACATCGAAAAATACCTTAGGAATGAGAACCCAGGTTCAAAATTTCCCCAAGACCCCTGATGAAGGCTGGAAGGTATATCAGCCGAAACGTTCTGTTAACAACAAACAAGATGAGGACAAATATATGTCAAACGTAAATAATGTAAATAATGTAAATAATGTACATAATGTACATAATTCCTCATCTCTTAAATACAGAACTGTATTGTAAGCCATGTAGTTTAGTGGTTAGAGTATTCAGCTCATAATTGTAAGGTACTGAGTTCAATACCCAGCAATGTGTTCTACCCTTGAGTTAGATGATTTATTTCAAGTTGCTCCAGTCCACTCAATTAGCAAAAATGAGTTGTACTTATAATTCAAAGGAGTAGCCTTGTCACATTCTGTGTCATGCTGAATCTACTTGAGAACTACATCAAGGGTATCCATGTCTGTGGAATATTCAGCCACATGAGCAGGTTGTTCGGTTGATCGTATTAACTGGAACGCTCATCATTGTAACCAACTAAGTGCCAGTTTTTTTTTTTTTGTGGGGCAGTTATTGGGTGCTGCTGATAAACACTTATTTTAGAGTTTAAAGTTGTTAGAGTGTAGCCATGCTAGGGCAGAGTCTTCAAGGTTGTTTCACTAATCATATCGACCCCAGTTTATATTTCAGTTTGGTACTTATTTCATTGATTTGTTGACTGGCTAAGTTATGAAGGGAGACACCAGTACGGACAAACAAGACAACACATACACACACACACACTCATACATATACATACATGCACACACCCATGTTCATATATGCACACACTCATGCACACATAAAACATTCAGACAGAGATGGCAGTCTTAATGAACAATGTAACGAATGTTTGAAAAGCTTTTGAAAGTATTGCTTGTGTGTGTGTGTGTGTGTGTGTGTGTGCATGTGTGTGCATCTTTTACCAGTCATTGGACGGACGGCAACTATACTGGAGCACGATCTCAAAGGGTTCAATCAAATAAATGGACCCCAATACTTATTTTGTAAGTCGGGTGCTTATCCTATCAGCCTCTCTGGCCAAACAGGAATGTAAACAAACCAACATTGTGTACAGGAATGTACGCAAAAACCAGCATTGTTAGAAAGGTGTTGTGTGAACCACACTGGAAACTATCTACTACGGGGGCAAGTGCAAACTTTCTGAAAGAGAAAGAGACTCGACAACAGCCCTCTACACAGTTATTATCTATCATACCACACTCATACAATATCAGCCTTCCTCAGGACATCATAGTAAAAAAACTGGCCCAAGGTGCAGCACAGAGGAATCAAACATGGAACCAAATAGTTATAAAGCAAACTTTTTAACTACAGTTACACCTTCAGACATTATTGACACCAAATGAAAATACAAAGAATTTCTTAAGTGGGGAGGGTTGGAAAGAATAGTTTGTTTTTATTTCATGACATAAAGGGGATAGTTTTTGTATCATTTTCTATTTGTTTCGTACATTTCTTATGCTGTATTTGTTAATAATCTTATTTTCATAAACCTTAGGTAAACTGCGACGTTGTTATTGTAATATCATTGAATTCACTTTAGAAAAAATGTTTATTGATCTGCTTAATGTCTTATTTTGTCTTCTTTCTTGTGTTCTACCTTTGTATGGGAAGAATAAGGAAATGACTGTGTGTTTGGATGCTTGTGTGTGTTTATGTGCTTCGGTATACGTGTGTAAGTGGGGTGTACGTATGAGATTAATATGTTTTATTTTTTTACCCATTGTCACTGTATCTCTTGCTAAGTATAAATAGGATGTGGTTGTGTGTTTGTGCGTGTGCATTTATGTGTGTGCGTGTCAGTGTGTGCATGCGTATCCACCGGTGAGTTTATGTATATATATAGATGAATGTGCACACCCATTTATATCGTCATACACAAACATATGTTTGTGTGCATATGCATGTGTGATGTATCTGTTGTGTATATATATATATATATGTGTGTGTGTGTGTGTGTGTGTGTGTGTGTGTGTGTGTGTGTGTATATATTTATATATATATAAATATATATGTATATATATATATAAATATATATATATGTATGTATGTATATTTAGTATGTACATATAATACATATATAATATGTATATATAATGCATACATATAAATTATACCTATATATATGTATATATATATGTTTGTATATATATATATATATATATATATATATATTCATATGTATGTATGTATATATATATATGTATATATATATGTATATATACATATATATATGTATGTATATATAAATATATATGTATATATATATGTATACATATATGTATACATATATGTAT
>NC_068988.1:45602102-45603300 GCF_001194135.2 Octopus bimaculoides | reverse complement strand
TATATATATATTTCTCTGTATGTGTGTGTGCATGTGTGTATTCATTCCAGTCTCTTTCTTATTTATGTTTTGTGATGTCTTTTTTCTAGGTTTTCCTACTTGAGTAAAATGACAATCCGATCTGTTTCCTTAAGTACTTTTTTGTTATTTATTTCCTTGTTGTGTTTTTTTTTCTTAAATTTCTCTAACACTCGGGGAAAAAAAAACCCCCAAAACTGAATGAAGAAAACTTGTGGGATAAGGAAGAATTATCAAGAAAAACATAGAACATGCATGAAAAATACAAATATGAAAACAAAATAAAATTTTCCAAAGACAAACACTGTGAAGATCTATCAAAGAAACCAAATATAATTTCACTTGTTTAGTTAGGGTTGTATATTTTTTTTATATATTTCTCCTTGTGTAATGTTTTTTAGTTTGTTTTTTTTCTTATTATTATTTTAAGCTTCTACAATTATTTTGTTGAATGCCTGTACTACAGAATCTATGTTGGTGATTCTAATGTTGTTAAATTCTGTGAGCTGTATATATAATTATGTCTCTTGTGTGGAAAATAGTCCCATAAGGGCCTGTTTTTTTTTTTTAATGATTTTTGTTTTTTTTTTTCATCATTTCTTTTGAAAGCGTTCTTTTATTTATCTATTTATTTATTTATTTATTTTACTTTGCTTATTATTGTCAGTGTTATGATGATGATGGTGGTGGTGGTGGTGGTGGTAGCAGTGCTGGTGGCAGTGGCAGTGTCGTTGGCAGCAGCAGCAATGGTATTGGCAGTGGTGGCAGTGGTGCGGGCAGCGGCAATGACGGTGGTGGCAGCAGTGACATTGGTGGTGGTGGCGGTGGTGACGGTGACGGCAGTGGTGGTGGTGGTGATGATGATATGAGGATGATGATGATGGGAGAGAGTATGAGGATAATGATGATGATATGATTATGATGATGATGGTGGTGGTGGTGGTAGTGGTGGTGGTCCTGGTCGTAGTGGTCATGGTGGTGATGATGGTGGCTGTGATGGTGGTGGTGGTGATAACAATGATGGTGGTGGTGATGATGATGATGGTGGTGGTGGTTGTGGTGGTGGTGGTGGTGGTCTTGATGGTGATAATGATGATGGTGGTTGCAGTGGTGATGACGATGATGGTAGTGGTGGTGGTGGCAGTAGCGGTGATGGTAGAAGTGCTGGTGCTGGTGGTGG
>NC_068988.1:45599032-45601974 GCF_001194135.2 Octopus bimaculoides | reverse complement strand
GCAGATGTTTGAAGTAGAGTCGTGGAGGTATTGTTTGTGCCATGTGGTTACTTTTAGCTTGGATGTGTGTGTGAAGGAGAAGAGAAACTGATGTCTGGGGAGGAAGTTATTGTAAGTTAGTTAGATGAAGTATGTGATGAGTTTCTGCAAATTGTTTTAGGATATCAAGGGAACTGCAATGCTATTGTGTCATGTCTTGTGTTATTTATATTGTTTTTGTACTGGAATGTATTGTAAGATGTGAAATCATACCCACCCCCATTCTCGTTATTGAAATATCTAAGAGGTAGTAGTAGGGTATGTAAGTCGGGGAGGGGGAAGTTGTTGTGGTTTAGTCCTCAGGCATGAATGAACAGACCTTTTATCAAAATATTCCAGCTGTAAACATCTTAGTTTTTGTTTCTTTGTCCCCATAAATAGCGTTTAAAAAGATATATTAATGACAAAGGCATTATTAATACCAAGAAATAATGTTTATCTCCTCTTAAATGTGGATGTTCTATTAGAACAGTCTATACTGCAGTAGTTACCATGAGAGAAAGTCTCATATTTGCCTTTTGCTGAAGCCGATATGAGAGTTTCTCTCATGGTGACGACTGCAGTATTGTCTGTTCTAATAGAACATCCATGTTTAAGTGGGGATAATTATTAACTCTCAGTATTAATAATACCTTTGTCATTAATACATAAAAATGAAGATGATGATCTACAGTCATATACTTTCTTAAAAAGAAGAAAAGATACATTGGATAATATAGTCCTAGATACATTATGTTTGAAAACATGTCAGTTTGTTGTGGTTATCATCAAGTTCAGAATGTATGAAATTTACAAAATTAGACTCCAGCATAATACAGAGTTTCTGTGCCAACTGGCTCCCGTGCCAGTGGCATGCAAAAGCACTATTCGAGCATGGTCATTGCCAGTGTTGCGTGACTGACTCCTGTGCCAATGGCACATAAAACCACCATTTAAGTATGGTCAGTGCTAGTACCGCCAGACTGGCCCCTGTGCTGGTGGCATTTAAAAAGCATCGACTACACTCTCAGAGTGGTTGCCATTAGGAAGGGCATCCAGCTGTAGAAACCTTGCCAGATCAGATTGGAGCCTGTTACAGCCTTCTGGCTTGCCAGTCCTCAGTCAAACCGTCCAAACCATGCCAGCATGGAAGGCGGACGTTAAAAGGCGATGATGATGATGATGATGATAGGATTCACTGTCTAAAGAAACATACAATTAGAAGATCTAATAACAAAAATTTTTGTTTACATTATGTGATATTCAAAACATTTACGTATATAAGTATTGATTTCAAACATTGCACAAAATCACGCAGTTCAGTACGGATTATATCAACCAAATACTCGATTGTTACTTTATTTGTTCACCCTCACCCCACAGAAGGATGAAAGGCAAAAACTGGTGTTGGTGGAATGTGAACTCAGATTGTCATGGGTCACAACTGAATTCTGCAAGTTCTTCACTCTACCAATTCTATTATATTCCACCACCTGTACTCTACAAGCATCATCATTATACACTCAAGGTCGTTCATTTCCAATCTCTTCTGCAAAAAACATGTTTAGACATGGGAAAATAATCCCTTGCTTCAAACAGTTGAATGTAGACAGGTGGACATTGGGCCATAGAAAATCTGCCTAAATGAATTCTGTCTGGCTCTTGCAAGAATGGAAAAGTGGACATTAATAAAATGATAACGATGAAGATCATGGCAACGAATACCAACAAATTGCATTATTATTAATTTATAATGTAGGCAGGAAGCCTGAGGCTTTTAGATTAAATTACAAATGTTGGGATATTTGTGCCTTTTTCGATGGTATTACTGTATTATTTAAATTTGACATTAGATTAATTATCTAACATCCACCACAAAATGCATTCGGTTTTCAAGAACACATGCAACTTAAATCTATCTTGAGTGCATTTCCTCTATATCCATCCAATCGCTTTCCTCGTTGTTCTTAGCCATAGTTCTCTCAGTCTAAATACCTTCTTCACAAAAGTTCAAAGTTTGTTTTATAAAACTTGTTTCTCTTCTGAAAGTGCATGGCCCATGCATTTACATCTCAATTGTTAACAGACAATCACATCTCCATATTTTCCATATTTGATGATTCCTATTGCTAGATGCCCTTCCTAACACCAAAGAACAAAGTGCATATATTATAGTGCCAACCCTAAAGAAGTTGATGGACACAACTTCTAAAACTTAGGGGCTGATATCAATGTAAAGAAATTCTTAAAAACCGATATTTTTGTTCTTTTTGTTTTAATGGCTTAGAAGAAGAGAAGTAGTAGTGTCTGTGTCTATTTGCAGGAACTCTAATACTTAAGACTGGACACTGGAAGGACAGAAGTAGTTCACAGACCAGAAACGGGTCCTGAACAATATAAACGTGACTGGCAACAGTATAAATGGTGCTAAAGACACCCAAGGATGATAACAAACCAAGCGACTTATTCACCAACATTTACAATGTACCCATTGCTTTTTTTGTGGTAGGTGTAAAAGCAGAAATGGCAGAGAACTGAATTAAAATCTTTGCATTAAAAATTCAAATTCTACCAAGGTATTTTTCAACTTCCAGCATTTATAAAATAAATCATACCAGTTACGAACTAGGCTCAATTCAACTGACTATACCCAGCTTCGGAATTCTTTGGATTCAAGCCAAAATAAAAATTCTTAATGTTGTTGTTGTTGTTGTTGTCATTAACCATCATTGTTTAGTTGTTTGCTTTTGTTATTTTATGTCTTCTTTTGTTTGTTTCCTTTTAATTTTTTTCAGAAGTTTATTCTTTGAACTAGTTTATCAGTGCTTAGTTTAGTGTTTGCATTTTTGTATACATACATAAATACACACACACACACTCACATGAATGTACATATGTATATATATATATATATATATATATAT
>NC_068988.1:45593327-45597968 GCF_001194135.2 Octopus bimaculoides | reverse complement strand
ATTATTATTATTATTATTATTATTATTATTATTATTATTATTTATCTCTTTATCTATTTATTTTCATTTTTGCGATTTTTTTTTTTTTTGTGTGTTTGTGTTTATGATATTGGAGGTTTGACAGTGATAAGCAGGCAAGGGATGTGGGTAATGGTGGATTTTTGTGAGATGAGATGGGATGAGGTAGGATGAGATAGGGGTTTTAGTCTTGGTTGCTTTTAAATAAAATTCTGTGATATGATCTGCATAAAAATGTATTGACGGAGTCTGTGTCTTCCTAGTTAAGTGACAATAAAAGTGATGATGATGATGCTGATGATGATGCTGAGGTAGAGGAAGATAAATGTGATATTAATAATAGTTATAATAATGATAATAGGAATAATAATAACAATTATAATAACAACAACAACAATAATAATGGTTTCAAATTTTGGTACAAGTCCTGCAATTTCAGGGAGTGGGTGAGACAGGAACATCAACCCCAGTGTTCAACTGGTACTTATTTTATCAACCTTGGAAGGATGAAAGGCAAAGTCGGCCTTGGTGGAATTTGAACTAGGAACATAGTGACAGGTGAAATATCAGTAAGCATTTAATCCAGCATGCTGACGATTCTTCCAGCTTGCCACCTTAACAACAACAACAATAATAATAATAGTTTCAAATTTTGGTACAAGGCCAGCAATTTCGAGGGAGAGAGTAAGTCTATTGTATCGATTCCATTACTCAACTGGTACACATTTCATCAACCCTGAAAGGACGAAAGACAAAATCAACCCGGGCGGAATTTGAACTTAGAATGTAAAGACAGGTGAAATATTGCTAAGCATTTAGCTCGGCATGCTAATGATTCTACCAGCTCATCACCTTGATGATGATGATGATGATGATAGAGTGCCCAGTAGAACTGTTACAAAATGTTTACCTCCTTGGCACAGCCAGAATAATCAGGAAAGTATTAGATAGCTGAAAAGAATGGATAGTATGGTACTGAAGGCTGCAGGTAGTAAGAGCCTGCTATGCATGCAAGAGTCCAAGAGTTCCAATAAAACATGTGATAAAGAGATAATAATAATAATAATGTTAATAATAAGCATGGAAAAGTGAATGTTAAAATGATGGTGATGATGATGACACAGGTATAGAAAGAAATAAAAGTCAGAAAATAGTTAAAACAAGAGCACTCAGAGAGTGTACACCTCTGCCAAGGCAACACCAACGTCCTCTCAATGATTAACCAGATAATAATAATAATAATAATAATAATAATAATAATAATAAGTCAAGATATAGACAAATGGTTGAAGAAGATTGAAATAGAATGCCCTGTAGAGCTCCTACAGAAAGTTTGTCTCTTAGGGAGAACAAGGATTATCAGGAGCGTTCTAAGCACTTGAAAGACTGATGAAAAATTGTGCATATCTAAGGTTACAGGCAGAAACCCACTATCCTCATAATTGGTACAAAGAATAAAACCGAACCTAAGCCAAACCAAAATAATAATAAAATAATTATAGGCAATGAAATGGTAGAATCATTAGAACATTACCTAAATTTCAGGCCATGTGCCCTAAGCAGAAAGGATTATTATTATTATTATTATCATCATCATCATCACCATCATCATCATCATCATCATCATCATCATCATCATCATCATCATTATTATTATTATTATTATCATTGTTGTTGTTGTTATTGTTATTATGAGGACAGTGAGCCGGTAGAATCCTGAGCATGTAGAACACAATGCAGCGGCGGTGGCGGTGGTGGTGGTGGAGGTGGTGGTGCTGTTGTCACAAGTGCCTCTGACATTTAGGACAGTACAATGACCGAATAGAAAATAGAGGGACTTTGGTTGACAAAAAAAAAAAAAGAGAGAAAATAACCCCAATCATAGATAACAATACAATATCAAAATTGGAAAAAAAGTCTTCAGTAGCTAACTAAAAAATCTCCTGGAGGCAATCAACTAACTCCACAGATCCAGAATTATTCTGATT
Source organism: Octopus bimaculoides (assembly GCF_001194135.2). NCBI lineage: Eukaryota > Metazoa > Mollusca > Cephalopoda > Octopoda > Octopodidae > Octopus > Octopus bimaculoides. Next base: position 45,595,962 of record NC_068988.1, on the reverse strand, counting down.
ACCAGAGATAAGTGCTGTGTTTGAGCTTTGTGCTCTGAGCTACGGTTATGCACTGAAAGTAGAGTTGTTCACTCAAGCCATATGTGTCTCTCTTACCCACCATTTCCTTAAATTCACAAGAGGGCAGTAATTCTTGCTGCATCCTGATTTCCTTTTCCAAGTGAAAGTGAAAGTAAATGAGAAAGAACCAGGCCAAAGAGTAAAATGTTTGTTGTCAATCTACTGTACAACCTTATACAAGATAAATACTAAACAGAGGATAACTCTCTTCCTTTCCAAGGAGAAACAAAGACGGTTTTCAATTGAGATTTTCCCCTTCTGCTTGTAAATCCTGCAAAATTCTCTTTTGTTGGCCAGCTACCAATATCAGTGTCATGTTTATATACTTTTCTTAAAAGAAAACTATTCAGAAAACAATAAGGAATAAATTCTCTAAGGTCACACAAACCAAAACACTGCATCTACCAGCCCTTTGTTCTCATGGTTAGTTCTATAACAAAAAAAAAAAAAAGAAGTAAAATTCAGTATCTCCTAAAGTGGTACACAAACAACAGTTTCAGTTACATCTACTGAGTAATGAAAAACAGTCACTAAGATAGAAGGAAAAATACAAAAATAAAAATGAAAGAATGATAATAAAAAAATAAGGAATTCTAGCATAGATGCAAAGCCACAAAGTTCAGAGGTGGAGGCGTAGTAGTTAATTAAATTGACTTCAAAATTGACCTTACTGTATGACTGGTATTTTATGAATGAAGACAAGCATTTGCCTGAATGAAGACAAGCAAAGTTGACCTTAATAGGATTTGAACTCAAATTCAAGGAACCAGAATGTCTGATACTCTAATGATTCTGCCAATCCAATAAATCCTATATAAATAATAATGGATCTTTGTATAATGATATATGATTTAATCTATACATTTAGCAGTCTATGTGATTCTGGTTTTAGTGCATGCAATACTGCAATACACATATGCATGCATGCACGCACACAAGCACACATGCAGACACTCGCACACACACACACACACACACACATACACACACACACCTATGCATACGCATCCTAAGAGGACTGTGTGTGTAGAAGACAGGAGTGAAGGAAGAAAGAAAGGCAAGGATAAGTCAAGCAATTGACTCTATGAATATCGACATGTGAAAGAAAAATTGACAGTGCATGTGCGTGCTGAATGAAAGATATTGTCATGTACTGGACGGTTGATAAATGCCCTAGAAGACAAGAGAAAGGGAGGAATATGAGAGAAAGAAATAGGCCAAAATGAAAGTAAAAAATAATAAAATGGGAAGTGAAAGATATTGAAATATATTTTCACAAAGGCTTAAAGCAAAAAGTTCTTCATTATAGCCTACACTGAAGAAATACTGCAAATATATTTCTAGAATACAGAAGTAAATGTTGTGAAATTAACGGTTCTACAGACATATTTCTTATCTGACAACTTGAAAATTTGACTAATTTCAGAGAAACCAGACCAAGAAGTCTTTGACGTGTCATGCATATATTTTTCACCATTTAAATTTTTCTTTTGCAAAATGTTTTGGTCTCTGAAACTATTGATAAAAATGAGTCAAAAATGAATTATTGCTTTACCTGTAAGATGTTCATACCTGTAATTATTGATATCAAGAATAGCATCAATGAGGAAACCTTCATGTGGTCTCACAATCTACTAGAAGTAACAACTAATTATTTTTCAGATCACATCCTGACATTTTAAAAATATTGAGGCCACATGGAATAAAATAACCCTAGTTATGCAAAAAGATGAGATGGTCACAGCTGAAATGCTTTTGATCATTCTTCATTTTCATCAGAAGTGAGGTCGACCTGAGGCTATATCACAACAACAACCTGCTAGAAATATCAGTCAAATAACCCCCAAACCACACCATACAATTTTAAAGACACATTGACAAAAATAACCGAGGCTACACTATCCCTGAAAAATAAACAGGATGGTCCTGGCAAGAATGTCTGAATCAGAGCACACTTTGAGCAAATTTAGTACAAGAACACACACTTCTTTCAGAAGATGATTACATTTTACCCTTAAATGATGTCATGGTAATATTTCAGTATTGTAATGCTCCAGCATGATCAAACCATTAAAATAATTATCATAATGTTCATATGCAAATAAAGTTGACAATTATATAAGTATATGGTTTTCCAACACTCACAAAGTGGAATAACCGACACCAAGTTTATATTTGGGCAAGCAGATATTTGATGGGTGTAAGTATGACCACATGTTTGATATGTTCATTTAATAATCATATAGTCCTTGGTTTGATCCATGCGTAGCACTTAGGGTAGTGTTTTCTGTTATAAACTTAGATCAACTAATACATTGTGAGTGAAATTTCATACAAATATTTATATATATATATATATATATATACTTGCATGATGGGCTTCTTTCAGTTTCCATTTACAAATCCATTCTCGATACTTTGGTTAGCCCAGAGTTACGGCAGAAGACACTTGTGAAAGGTGTCATGCAGTGGGCTCAATCCAAGACCACATGGTCAAGAAGCAAACTTAACAACCCAACTACACAGCCATATCTGCTGATATGAATGTATATGTATGTATGCATGTATGTATATA
>NC_068988.1:45588886-45593202 GCF_001194135.2 Octopus bimaculoides | reverse complement strand
GCTCCATATCGATTAATTTTCCTGGAATTTGTTAATTTCTGTTTGTATTAGTGTTTATTGATGGTTCTTTTTGACATCAGCATTTAGCACTTATGAAGTTCCAGTTGTCGTTATAAATGCTTTCATATATCTGATATAGGAGAACAGAATTTTAATAATATATAAAGAAAATGGAGAGTATGGTTCTTCCTGTGATTTTTTTCTATGTTCACGCTCTCCATTTTATTCATATTATATCATATGTATGTATGTATGTATAGATATAGATATATACATATATGAAAAAATGAGTAGAGATAGCTTTTTTGGAGGGATAACTTTTTGTTTTAATAATAATGTTTACAGTGAGTCACTCTGTTATGAGTTTCAAGTTTCAGTTTAAAACTCATAACAGAGTAACTCACTGTAAACATTATTATTAAAATAAAAATTATCCCTCCAAAAAAGCCATCTCAGCTCGTTTTTTCAAATACATAATACTGTAATGAGAACTTTCTTTTTATTATTCTACGATATATGTATGCTTATATCATCATCATCATCATCATCATCATAGTTTTATATCACTTTTCTATGCCTGGCATAGGTTACACAGTGTGTTATGGGTTGAAAGACTACACCTAACTTATAAGTTTTGTTTTGGTTTGGTTTCTATAGTTTGTTGTCCTTTTTTAGCACCAACTACTTTCAAAAGTATATTAAGTGCATTGCATAATATGTATGTTTATATCAACCTTTCATAGACCCACTCTGAAACAAAAAAACTTGATGGGGGTCATATGTAAAATATATTCTAGTATTAAATTCCAAATATTGACAGAGATTTAGCAGAACCACTAGCACATCAGGCAAAATATTCAGCAGAATTTCATCCCTTTATGTTCGGAGTTCCAATTCCCCTGAGGTTGACTTTGCAATTCATCCTTTCAAGATTGATAAAAGAAGTATAAGCTGAGTACTTATGGAATCGACTAACCACCCACCTCGAAATTGCTGGCCTTGTGCCAAAATTTGAAACTAATATTAAATTCCAAACAGATTACTTCCCTTCTATGCTTCGTTTATGTCATATTTTATTCTCTTTCAAATTGACAAAAGTAAAACTAGACAAATCTCTAGGGTCGATATAGCATAACTTCAGTCCAATGACTAGAATAAATAAAGCAATAATCTATAGAAAATGAGATATGAGAACTGTTAGGAATGTGTAGTATGTGTTGTAATGTAGGGTGTTGATATGTAAAAGTATGTGCTGTGATAGTTTATTGTATGTGTTGTGTTAATGAATTGAAAACATCTTGCATAAGATGCAGCATAGGCTTTGCATAGTGACTGTATTTCAAAGTCATGGTATCATTTCTGCTATTTTGCTTGTGAATGCAGTGTAGCTGAATGATTAAGCAGTTTGCTCCTTAATTACAAGGCAACAGGTTCGATACCTCTGTGTAACAACTTGGGAGATTATATTTTCTTTTTATCATCACAACCCAGCATATAGAATGTATTTATAATTTAAAGGTCTACTCTTATGACACTGAATCATGTTGATTTTGCCTGAAAATTATGTCAGGGTACATGTAACAATGTGGAGGCATGAAGCCTAGTGGTGAGATATTGGGCTCATGATTGTCAGGTTGTGGTTTCAATTTCAAGACCAGGCAACACATTGTGTGCTTGAGCAAAATACTTCATTTCATATTGCTCCGTTTAAACTCAGCTGGCCAGGTTCCAGCTGGAAAGAAGCAGAAAAGACACTCCAGATGGAAAAACAGTGGAAAAAAGTCATTGATGGCTTGTGATCCATAAGAAGCAAAGGGCTTAAGAGAGGAAAGAGACATGTATCTGTTATCTATGAAATATTCAGTCATTTATATGGTAATTCAATGATCAGATAATTCAGCTTATCAGGTAACTGAACCAACACAACAAACAGAGATACATCTGCTTTATCATTGATAATATTTGGAACAATAATAAGTGAATATCTTAGACAGGAAAACAAAGCAACTTTCTTATTTACATTGAAAAACTCTTGGTCAATGTGAGTTTCTTCAGTTCTTTTCTGTTTGGTGTATTATGAGAATACAGTAATTTTTGTCTTTGATAATATCTGCAAGATTGACCTTAATCTCCTTGTAGAACCTGGTCAGGTATGTTCCAGATTATTCTAAACACATTGTTTTCTTATGCTGTATTTGGTGCATAATTATATTTGTCTTTCATAAAAATATCATGGAGGCACTTGGCCTAGTGGTTAAAGCAATGAACCCGCGATCAAGGGATCGCAGGTTCAAATCTCAGACTGGGCAATGTGTGTGTTTATGAGCAAAAAAAAAACTAAACTCCACATGGCTTTGGCAGAAGGCAATAGTGAACTTCTGCTGATTCTTTCACCACAAATTTCTCTCACTCTTTCCTCCTACATCTAGCAGTTCACCTGCGATGGACAAGTGTCCCATCCAGGTGGGGTACCTATACGCCAATGAAACCAGGTAACCGGCCCTTATGAGCCAGGCATGGATCAAGAAGCAACAAACAACAACATAATAACATCATTATTGTCATCACTACCCTCACCACCACTGCTGCCACCACCAACATTATCTATGCCTATCATCCTTTTAGGGCGAATAAAATGAGTACCAATGGAACACTGGAACCAACATGATTGACTTGCCGCCACCCTTATAATTGCTGGTCTTGAATTTGAAACCATTATTATCATTATGAAGCTGGGAAGATGGCAGAATCATTAGCACTTTGGGAAAAATGCTAAGCAGCTTTTCTTGTGGCTCTTTGAATTCCACGTTCAAATTCTACCACCATTGAATTTACTTTTCATCCTCTTGGGATCGATAAAATAAGTTGAGTTCTGGGGTCAATGTGATCAACTGACACCCTACCCCAAATTTCAGGCATCGTGCCTATTGCAGAAAGTATTATTATTATCATCATCATCATCATCATCATCACCATCATTATCATAACATAGGTGATGTTCATTTGGTATTCATATAAAGTAAAAAGATTTTAAGATGGAACAGGTCAGCAAATTTTGACACTAAAAATACTCAAGACATTTTGTCATATTTATTGTGTATATATTTCTATGAGTGCACATGTGTGTGTGTGTATATATATATGTATGTATTTATTTATATGTATATGTACACACACACACACACACACGCACACACACACTTGTATGTCATATATTATAATCAATGAGAATAATAAGATTTTCACACTGTTTTCTGAAACAATTTTTTTCATGTTTTCAAAACAGAGGAACATAAACACACACACATACACAAGAAAGAAACAGACACACAAATACATACAAAGGTACACACAAACATACTGTCTTACTCTAATATGCACACACATGCATTCACACACACATACACACAAGAACACACACACATGTATGATTTCTTTAGAATTCACAGCCAATTTGTACATATTCTTTCTGTGGATCTTACAAATTGTCAAACCTTGTTAGAATAAAAGTCAACATCTTTCTTCAGCTTTTATCATTTACATATTTCACAAATCTATAACATCTCTTGAACTGTGATAACATATTCCGACCCCCACCCCTATTCAATCATGTCCTCCAATGCAAAAAAAAAAAATGCAAACCCACAATGGTGGTAAAAGGAATGAAAAAAAAAACTTGCAGTCTGTTAGAATTCTACTAAGATCACACAGCCTTTCAACGATGTTCTCAAATACTGTATTGTAGTTTGTTTCTGATTTATATATTATTTATTGTGAGGGCTTTTGTTAGTTAAAAAAATATTATCTTGGTGATGATGTATGTGTGTGAGCTTGTTTGTACATGCGTGTGTGCGAATAAATATATGTAGTATATACATAGATGTATATGTACATACATAAACACACATACATGAACATTCACACATATATGTATGTATATGCATATATATGTATATGTATATGTATATGTAGTTACACACACACACCACACACATACAGAGCTATGTATCTATCTACATGTGTCGGTACATATAACATATACATGCATATATATATATATATATATGTGTGTGTGTGTGTGTGTGTGTGTGTGTGTGTGTGTGTGTGTGTGTATATCTGTAATATCATCACCATCATCAATTTTTGTCCATTCATGCTTGCATGGGTTGGACAAATATATGTGTATATGTGTATATATAAATAAATATATGTACAAATATATGTATGTATATATATGTATGTATATATATATATATATATATATATATATATATATATATATATATATATATATATATATATATATATATATATAT
>NC_068988.1:45582340-45587340 GCF_001194135.2 Octopus bimaculoides | reverse complement strand
CACTTGTGCCTGTGACATGTGTAAGGATTTTCGAGCGAGACCGTTGCCAGTGCCCCTGGACTGGCTCTTGTGCGGGTGGCACGTAAAATATACCATTTTGAGAGTGGCCGTTGCCAGTACCGCCTGACTGGCCTTCGTGCCGGTGGCACGTAAAGGCACCCACTACACTCTCTGAGTGGTTGGCATTAGGAAGGGTATCCAGCTGTGGAAACTCTGCCAAATCAGATTGGAGCCAGGTGTAGCCATCTGGTTTCACCAGTCCTCAGTCAAATCGTCCAACCCATGCTAGCATGGAAAACGGACGTTAAACGATGATGATGATGATGATGATAGACATGCATCATATAATGCGTGTATATACCTACATACATACACACACACACATATGTATATATTTATATATATATATATATATATATTTATATATATATATCATTGTTTTAATGTCTCATTTTTCATGTTCACTTGGTTCAGACACAGAATCTGTTGAGAGATATTTTTTATTGTCAGATGCCGAGTAAGGGAATATTTTTCCCTATGACCAGATGAGAAATGAAACACACTACTTGGATGATGGAGACACTTGCTTACAAGTTTTACATGATATCATGGCATGGAGACAATATAACACATTACAGACAATATAACACACACACATATTTCTTTCGGCTTCTGTCTACCAAATCTACTCACAAAGTTTGGCCCAGTGTAACGCTTACTGTAAAAGATACTTGCCTAATGTGTCATGCAGTGGGACAGAATCCAAAACCATTTAGTTGGGATATGAACTCCTTACCACAGAGCTATGCCTCTCAGTCTCTTTCTCTCTCTCTCTCTCTCTCTCTCTCTCTCTCTCTCTTTATATGCGTGTCTGTGTGTGTGTGTGTGTTCCCTCTTCCACAAATTTCAGGCCTTGTGCCTATAGTAGAAAGGGTTAATATTATTGTTGTTGTTATTACTACTACTATTATTATTATCATTATTACTATTATTATTATTATTATTATTATTATTATTATTATTATTATTATTATTATTATTATTATTATTATTATTATCATTATTATTATTATTATTATTATTATTTGGAAGAAAGAAAACACTTCACCTGCTAACTAAAGGTTATTTCATTAATAATTATTGTTATATTTTGGGACAGTCATTTTTTTTTGTCAAATAAATACATTCGTTCTTTATATAAATACATTTGTTCTAAATATATTCATTCTTCACATCAGATTTATTATTGTTCTTACTTTATTGTCCTTTGTCTGAAAATCTTTTATCACGCACCCTGTGACCCCTTCAACAACCTTCCATCTCACATATCACCTCCTGTTCTGTTTAGTCCATTCTCTCTGAATGGACTAAAGAGAACAGGAGAAACATGGGATGTAGAGTTGCTGCAGAGGTCACAGGATGTGTGATGAGGGGAGAGAGAGAGAGAAAGAGAGAAAGAGAGAGAGAGATGGATAGATAGATGGGTAGCTAGGTAGGCAGATAGATAGATAGAAAGACATATAGATAGACAGACAGACAGACAGATAGATAGATAGATAGATAGATAGATAGATATACACACAGACAGACATTCAGACGGACGGACGGACAGACAGATAGTTAGATAGTTAGATAGATAGATAGTTAAATAGATAGATAGATAGATAGATAGATAGATAGATAGATAGATAGATAGATAGATAGATAGATAGATAGATAATGAGAGACAGAGAAAGACACAGGGTGACAAACAGGAAAAGGGAAAGATAAAAGTACCAAGAGAAGAGAAGAAAAAGTGAGTGAGTGAGAAATACATTGCCTAAATTTGAGAGTGTCGTTGCCTAGGTGGATGACTGCAGTCAATGTAATACTGAGGGAAGCTCTATATGGTCACTGAAACTACAAGAAATAGCAGTCATATCTTCCTCAAATAATATTTTGTCTTAATGGAAACAAACAATTCACTCACACTTATTTTGTTATGTTATATACTTCAGTTATGTCTTCAGTTTATTTCATTGCCAGAGGTTTTTCAATGGATAATATCAAATCACCTGAATGTTGTAGCAGCAGGAAACCTGTCATAGATATTGAAGACAGCTGGTTTAGAGTACAAGAGAGAAATATTTCAAGCTATTACTGTAGGTCAGGGATTCACAACTGTTTTTCTTTTTTTTCTGTTGACCACTTTGATGTAATGAATATATTCAGGAACCACTTAAGTAGAAAATAAATGAAATTAAACAGAACAAATGCAATTAAACATCAATTAATATAACCTCATAAGCAAATAAATGAACATATACAGACAAATACTATTGTTTTATAGTTCTGCAATATATCATGGAAGCTTTTTTTTTTCTTTCTCTCTCACTTGCTTCAGTTATTGGACTGTGGCCATGCTGGAGCACCACCTTGAAGCGTTTAGTTGATCAAAATGATCCCAGTTCATATTTTAAACTGGTCTGGTTGTTATTCTATTGAACTGTTTTGCTGAGCCCCAAAGTTATAGGGACATAAACAAACCGACACTGGTTGTCAAGTTGTGTAGGTGGGGGACAAACATTTCGCCCAGTGTGCTAACGTTTCTGCCAGCTCGCCGCCTTCTCCATAGTTCATCTCCATAGTTTTCCAAGCTCCTCACAAACAGATCTTTGAGGTTTTTGTCTCTGTTTACAATTATCTTTAGAAAAGTTTTTTTAATGTGTCATTTATCTGTCTCTATCTAGGTCATTCCTCAGGACACCCCAAGACTATTTCCCCATGTTTTCACCACTCATCTCGATCTTCCATAATGGTCCTCAGCTCCTGTACCCCTTCCATAGCATTATCCTCCAGCGAGTTATAGGTCATCTTCCTCCTTCTTCTCCTGGTTCTTTCTACTGTTGGTTGCCAGAGCACTAGCTTGTCAGCAATTTCATCAGTGCGTCTGATGCAGTGTCCAGCCAGCCTCATCCTTCTATGCTGTATCTTCAATGTTACTTTTGGTAGTCCCTGGTATAAGTTGGCACTCGTTATATGACTCTTCCAGGAGACATTAAATGTCATTCTAAGCATCTTTGTATAACAACCGTCCATGCATCAGCATGTCAAAACATTCAACTAGCTACACAAGCAAATTAAATATCTAAAAGCTGCAAACAGACAAACCAACAAGAGTTGCTAGAAATAACAGTCAAAACACTAAAATATACACAAGCAAAGTTAATATTAAAATATTCACGAGCAAATTAAATATTTAAAAGCTATGAACAAGCCAACAGGAGTTGCTAGAAATAACAGTCAATGCATAGTTTAAAACAAATATTTATTAGTTAAAAGAATTCAAGAACGAAAGTTTGCAATGCACTCTAGGATTTTACAAAATAAATTATTTTTCTCATATCTCCTTCTCCACATAAATTCACGAATATACGAGTCAACCATGCCAGATACATTCAGTTTGTTGAATGTGAGTTCCATCTGATCTGAAAATAAACAATTATACAACAAGTGATGGTTACACTCCTTGTGTGCCTGCACAGCATCTTTGGTTACTATAGAAACAGAATTCTTCACAATCAGCTATAGAACACGTGGTACTTCTTTGCTTTGGTTACTAGAGAAATAGACTTCTTCGCCACAGTGAAGTCTAAAATACTCACTTCTGATTGGCTAAAATACCCAAATTTTGCACATTTTAAAGGTTGATAACTTTTTTATTATGGTCTTAAAGGGAAAATGAATTTCATTTTCATAATTTGTATACAAAACTTGACCCGTGTACCAAATTTGAAAACAATTGGAACAAAATTGTAAATAGTGACGAAAATCACAAAGATCCTCACTAACACCTATTCTGTTCCTTAGAATGGACCCTAGAACATTGGCCCTCTAAAATCGCCTTCCTACTCTTGCTATTCTTGCAGGGGTTAACTTGCAACAAATTAAACAGAATATTAATGACATTAGTTTCATTAGTCTTGGAGAAAGCACAAAAGCTTATAATCACCACCCCTTCCTCCAGCCACCAAAATTAAAATTCGACTATAAATGAATTCTAATCAATTTTAAATAATCTAAATTTTAGAGATGTCTTCCCTATATTCCTTGACCTGAATTAATCATTAAAATATTGTGTGTTCTTTTTCATTTTCGCATTGCTGTAATTTTAATTTATTGAACATTTTAGGTTCACTACATCATACATCTTAGCACTGACTATCTATGATTCATGCTAAAGATGCCCCACAGTACTTTCTCCCAGTGATTCCTATAAATATCTAATAGTTTTACAGTGTCGATAGTTCAATACTTATGACTGGTATTATACTGGATCCATAACCCAGAGAATTCTCAACAGACCAGCTCGCCTGGTAGCAAATGGGTAGTTGTTTTTATCCCTACATAAGTTTTGATATAGTTGACCTCTGTACAAAACTAATAGAGTCATGTCTGTTGCTGTTGTTTAACTCCAAATAGGTCCTGCTTCGAACATACCTATAATCAAAATCATACAATCATGGCTATCTCATTTTTTCTCTGACCCCATGCTTACAGGACTATCACTTGAAGTGGTTGGAACTTGTAGATGAGGGAGATCCAGGAAGACATAGGATGAAGTATTGAAGGCTGATCTCAAGGCAAAAAGCCTTACGAAGGAGATGACTGAGAGACCAATATATCTGGTGCATTGCTGTATGCAAGAACATCTGTCTGACACAGTAGAATTGATACCAGTGCTGGTGCCACATAAAAAGCACTGGTGTTGGTCCACATAAAAAGCACCCAGTGCACTCTGTGGAGAAGTTGGTGAAGTTGGTGTTAGGAAGGGCATCCAGCCATAGAAACCATGCCAGAACAGACAATGGGGCCTGTTGCAGCCTCTGGCCTTACCATCTCTAATCAAACCCTCCAACCCATGCCAGCATGGAAAACAGACATTAAAAGATGATGATGATGATGATGATGATGATGATGATGATGATGATGATGATGATGATGTCAGGATTATGTTACTT
>NC_068988.1:45578529-45581069 GCF_001194135.2 Octopus bimaculoides | reverse complement strand
ACATATACATATATACGACGGGCTTCTTTCAGTTTTCGTCTACCAAATTCACTCACAAGGCTTTGGTCGGCCTGAGGCTATAGTAGAAGACACTTGCCCAAGGTGCCACGCAGTGGGACTGAACCCGGAACCATGTGGTTCGTAAGCAAGCTACTTACCACACAGTCACTCCTATGCCTACACAGATGTGTGAATAACAAAATTGGAAATTTGAAAGAAGTTTCTATAAAACTAGTTTTTAACCCTTTAACGTTCAGATTACTCAGTCAAATGTAATGCTTGATCTTTCAAATTGTTTTGAATTAATCATGCATTATCTCATAGCTTTCAGATTTCAATGATGTGATTGTTTATTTTTAGAATGACATTTCAGGGTAGTCGTGAAAGGCCAGATCTGCTCATTTTGAATACAAAATAGGTAGAATATTTAGGCTGGATATGGCCGGTTTGAATGTTAAAGGGTTAAACATCGAATGGCTTTAGTGGTCCACCAGAATAAAATAGGAATCACGGGCCCATAGATAAAAATGGTTGAGAACCCCTGATCTAATGCACCATTCAATTTAAAAATAATATAGTGTTATTTGAAAGAAATTTGACTGCTATATCTAGTGGGCTCTATAACCAAATGACAAAGAAGACTTTCTAGAAGTAATTGGTAGTGTAATATAATCATTTTACTAGTTCAAGAGGTGGGCTCCAGCATGGCTATTGGCTTTAGATGTAATGCTGACATATGTTCCCCCTGTGACCCAGAGCCATCATGAGACTCACAACCACACCAGTATTAAATGAACTCCAGTTACAGTCTGTTCACCTGCTGCTGACAACAGCTGACAATAGCTGACCATGACTGATTCCTTGGCTTCATTAGCTGTTAATGAGTTATTTTAGCTTTCTGTCTCATTAACCCCCAACAAAAAAATTAATTGGAAACAAATTTGATCGGTTACACTATTTTTACAAATTATATTTTAATGAAAATATTTCGTGTTATTTTGCACTTTTGTAAATCTATGCATGTATATGTGTGTCTGTATGTCCTTATGTGTATGTTCAAGTTTGTGTATGTATGTATGTGTGCATGCTTGCTTATATGTGCATGTGTGTGGGCGAATTTATGTGTATGTATTAGACAGTAGGTGCGAGTATGTATGTTACAGGATAAGTGCATGTGTGTGTGTCAGTATGTTACAGTACATGTTTGTGCATGTGTGCATATTCTATGGGATGTGTGTTTGCGTGTATGAGAATTTATGTGTATCTAATAGAGTGTTTGTACATATTGTGGATGTTTGTGCGTTTATGTATGTTTAAACTGATCTATTGTTGTGTAAACATGTGCAAGCATTTGCAACTATGCACCTTTATGTTTGTGGCATTTTATGTGTATGTGTCTATACATATGTGTATGTGTGTGTTTGTATGTGTGAATGTATGTGTTGGCATATAAGAATTTATGTGTATGCAACAGTGTGTGAGTATGTGTGCATGCATTTGTTTTTAAGTGTGCGCATATATGTGAATTCATCAATTTGCAAACACATGTTATTAAATGACTATATCAATGTGTGTGGCCATGTGTGTGGTTACCTGCTAAGGCTTCATGTAAAGCTAAGCTGAGGTGTGAGGAAATGTGTGTGTGTGGGGAGTAAATATGTGTGTGTGTGTATGTATGTATGTGCATGACTTTGTGTGTGTGTGTGTGTTTATGTATGTGTGTTACTTTGTGTGTGTGTGTGTGTTCAGGGTAAATGTGTGTATGTGTGCCTGTGCAAGTGTGTGTGCATGTGTGTGTACGTGTATGTGTGTCTGTGAATGTACAGGGACGTATGTATTACAGTATATGAGACAAGAAGTGTGTAAAGCAAGTAACACTAATTTGTATAATGCAGCATATATGCGTGTTCATACATATGCATATACATATATACATACGCATAAATGTATATATGCATATATTTATATGATATTATATGTGTATATCTTGATTTCTATATGTTTAAGTGCTATAATTTCTTTTGTTTGTATGTGTGTGTGAAGAAGTGTGTGTGTGTGTGTGCAAAGAAGTGTATGTGTGTGAAGTGTATGTGAAGAAGTGTGTATGTGTATATGGTATAATCTGTATACATGTATGTGTGTTGGTGTTTTTGTCAGTATGTACAGTGTGCACGTGTGTGAGAGAAAGAAAGAAAGATAGATAAAGAGGAAACAGAGAGAGAGCGAGAGAGAAAGAGAAAGAGAATATGATGTACAATGAGTATATGAACTGTGGTTTTTGTATATGTGTATGCTTGTGTACAAAGTATGATGTGCCTGTAAAGTAAATTCATAATGTGAACATGTATATATGTGTTTGCATGTGTTCAGAATATGATGTGTATGTATAGTGTATCATTTGTCATGTGTGTGCTTATGTCTGGGCTTGTATAGTGAGATGTATATGTGTATGTGCAGATAGATATATGCATGTGTGTGTCTGTGTGTGTGTATGTGTGTGTGTGTGTGTGTGTGTGTGTGTGTGTGTGTGTGTGTGTGTG
>NC_068988.1:45573691-45576954 GCF_001194135.2 Octopus bimaculoides | reverse complement strand
AGAGAGAGAGAGAGAGAGAGAGAGAGAGAGAGAGAGAGAGAGAGAGAGAGAGAGAGAGAAAGCAATGGTATAAGGACCAAATGTATGAAGAGAAGAAGAGAGAGAAGAAAGAGCATAAGAAAGAGGAAGAGGGTAGAAAGAAAGAAAGAAAGAAAGAAAGAAAGAAAGAAAGAAAGAAAGGAAGGAAGGAAGGAAGGAAAGAAGGAAGGAAGGAAGAAAGAAAGAAAGAAAGAAAGAAAAGAAGGAAGGAAGGAAGGAAGGAAGAAAGAAAGAAAGAAAGAAAGAAAGAGAGTATGAATGAGAGTAAAAGGTGGCAAGTGAGACAATGTTTAGTTGTCACATATTTAACAAATGTACTGGAGAGAGAAAGACAGGAGAGTATGATAGACTGGGGAGAGAGCTAGAGAGTGATACAGAGAGAGAGGGGGGAGAAAGAATGGGGGGGGGGAAAGAAAAAGAGGCGAGAGTGAGAGATGTAGAATATATAGGAATTTAGTAGAAAAGGAGAGAGTTGTATAAAGTGAGCATTTAGTTAAACGAGATTGATTTCATTGGAGACAAAATGATAGCTGTATGTATACACATATTTATGTGTGTATGTATGTATGTATGTATGTATGTATGTATGTATGTGTGTATGCATGCATTGTACAGGTTAGAGTCAAGATGTAAACACGTATAGGTTTAGGTAAATCTAAACCTGAGAGCAAAGAGAAAGGACTCAATACCGAAAATAGAGTGATATAATTTACCAGAAACTGAAAATTCGCTAGTTGCAAAAATTGGTTGAGAAAAATTTGAGGCTAAGCATACAATAAACTCCAAATAATTATTAGTAATAGATAATGAAGATTCTAATAAATCAAACACACACACACACACACACGCACACACACACACACACACACACACACACACACACATATATATATATATATATGTAGATGTATGTATATATATATATATATATATACATATATAAGATGAATTTTGATGTATAATCCAGGTGTTTATCTCAGGAAGCAATTCCATGTACAGTTGCAATCTGACAATTGTGATGTAGGGAGATCTAGGACACCACTGCACCAGCAATCTAAAAATCCACAAAAAAATTTATTGAGCATATATAATAAATAACTAATAAAGAATAGAGTCAGCAGATTGTGTTTATTGCATAGTTTACTATTGTTTCATCAATTTCAACTAAAATGTTACCATGTTGGCAACTACTGATTATCTTTGAGCACTGTGCAATCATTCAATGACAGTCTATAAATGTCAAAATCAACTTCTCTGAACACTGCAAAAAGCAATAAGCTGATGGTTCTTTCAATCTAGAAAAAAACCATATATCCTTGAAGCCATTCTAAATAGGTGGTTATAATTAAACAAAATATAGGGAAAAATGGAGGAAAACTGATGAAGGAGGAGCAGAAGAAATTTGAAAGATAATTAGCACCAAATCTACTACAAATAACGTAGTAGTTGCTGACATGGTAATGGCATCATGCAAGATTGGTTTCATTGAAATCAAGAAAGTAATCGTACATAAACTAAACAATAAACACAATATACTAACTCTTTTCTCTGATACTTTTTATTATATGCTTTCATGCATGCATACATACGTATGTATGTATGTATATATATATGAAAGAAATGAAGCCTGTAGGCGTTGCTGGATGGATGTTGTCAGTGTGCATATATGACAGAGTGTAATTGATTTGCAAGAAAAACTGGGTATATGTAGCATCAGTTGTAGTGTTCAAGAGAGAAGACTGTGCTGGTATGGCCATGTAAGGCATACGGATGAAGACAGTTGCATCAAGTGGTGCTGATCTCTAATAGTAGAGGAAACATATGGAAGGGAAGACCTAGCAATGTTAGACAAAGTGGTGAGAAAGCATCTATAGATGTTGGGCCTCACAGAAGGGATGACTGGAAACCAAGACTCCTCGTGGTTTGCTTTGTTTGAAAAGACATGTCAAACTAAGTAAAAGCTTGGTTGTCCTTGCATACAGGCTCATCTCCTGCAACCTTCTTCAAGTGAGCATCCTTAATCTCACAGACTCGCAGGTGTTCGATGTCATGTAAAAAGCTCTTGTGCCAGTGTTGCATAAAATCACCCATTACACTCTGTAAAGTGGTTGGCATCCAGCCGTAGATACCATACCAAAATAGAAATGGTGCCTGAACAGCCCTTCAGCTGGTCAGCTCCTGTCAAAACTTGAACCTATGCCAGCATGGAAAACGGACTTTAAGTGATGATGGTGACGACGATGATGATGATATATATATATATATATATATATATATATATATATATATATATACATACATGCACAACTGGTCCTCTTGCTCTGTTTTCTCTTTAAGAGACACCATCCATCATATTTCTCACTGCTGAGAACTATTTCACTCAGTATCTATTGTTTGTCCTTATAAGTCCTCTCCTACCACATTTTACGGTGATCACTCCACCTGAGCCACCAAATTATCTCCTGTCATCCACCATTAAATATCTCTCACTCTAGCTGTTATCCCCAAACTTACATGTATGTACACACATACACACACACACACACATACATGTGTGTGTGTGTGTGAGTGCATGTTAATGTATATTTATAAGGAAACAGCATCATTGAATAAGATATTATTTAAAACACAAGAGAAGAATAAGGACATCTCATTCATGCAGAGATGAGGAGCTGCCATATAGTCTGGATTAGAACACCCCAACTAGTCTACCCACTTGCCACATCTTGTATTGGAAGCTGGTTCTTTATAACTTAGTTATATGCATTTGAGGCTTTTGGAACAGTAAACAGTATAATAAATCATTTGTGAGACATTCAGTATTACATGGAAATTCCTAATTTTCACAACATTGCTCTTCCTAATATGTGTGACATACCAGTTAAAGCAATCTTTTGTACTTCTCACAGGAATGATAAACTAGGGATGATTCTCAAATAATTTTCAGTTCCTTTCTTCATCATTCCTTGTGCTCTTACAATCACTGGTAGTGTTATTACCTTGAGAGTCACATTTTTTCCAATTTTGATGAGAAAATCTTTATATTGTCTGAGCTTGCTATATTCCTTTGCAGCAATATCATGATCACAACGGTTGCTGATATCGATCAATTAACAGAATTTGTTTTGGTCTCCTACAACAATATCCAGCATATTAGCTATGGTAGTTCTGTCTGCATGTGTGGCCTCTCTTCATCTTTCGTTTTTCTATAAATTTCAACAATA
>NC_068988.1:45571554-45573104 GCF_001194135.2 Octopus bimaculoides | reverse complement strand
AGCTCTAACTTAAGTTCTCAGCACTTATCCTTTTATTTTTTTATATATTTGAATTCCTTTTTTTAGTAATATTGTTGCCAACAGCAGGTTTAACAATGTCAATTATAAAACAGTCAACAACTGCTATAAACATGGCAGTTCTTCTCTATTCTTTGCATAGGTACAATGGAAGTTCCATAAAAGTTTCAGATAGTAATGATAATAATAATAATAATAATAATGATAATTATTATTATTATTATTATTATTATTATTATTATTATTATTATTATTATTATTATTATTATTATCATAATGTACCTGGTGCACCCTTATCAGATAGGCTGTCAAGATGGGTGTATTGAGCTTCCTATATTTGTACCCCAGCATCATTTTGATGGCATGTGCCACTCTCTCAATAATAATAATAATAATAATAATAAATAATAATAATCTGTTCTATTATAGGCACAAGGATTATATTGATCCCAGTGCTTCAGTAGTAATTAATTTATCGACCCTGAAACAATGAAAAGCACAGCTGACCTCAGCAGAATTTGAACTCAGCACATAGCAACTGACAAAATACTGCTAAGGTGGTGGTGGTGGTTATGGTGGAGCAGTACCCAGCATATGCATTCAAACCACCACTCAAGATAATGCTGCTCTCATCTGCTTGTTATCCAGTTGATACTCAAAACAACCTCTTAGAACAGTGGTTCCACAACATTTTCTGGCTACTGCCCCCTTGACACCCAGGTCACATTCCTAGCACCCCCACCCCAACTAACCATCACAAACAGAGACCTCTTTCTGAAGCAAATTCAAAGCACCAGTATTTCACAAATAAAACTAAACCTAACGAACCCATTATTTTGTTGTTTCTACATTAATCGCCACCCCATTATCACCACACTGTTCTTCAACACCCCCTTGGAACTTTGCACCGCCCCCAGTGGGGAAATACCGCTCACTTTGGGAACCACTGTCTTAGAAGGAGTTCATTTTTTATTCATCAGTAAATCCAATTATGAGGCATAGGCAGAGATAAGACTTGTTACTGCTTTGGCTTACAAAAAGTCTAAGCTTAATCACCATGTTGCATACTCTGGATAGCTCAATTATTTTACCTATCCACTTTTCAATGCCATCTTCACCTAACCAGTACCCACCTCCACTCCAGCATCTATGTAATATGACCAGACCTACCTTACATTGCATAATGGATAGCTGTATCTTCAGAATAGCAAGTAAATAACTTCGCAGAATTTACCTACAGTTCATTATGTTCTAAGTTCATATCTCATTGGTCAAATTTATTTCTCATTCTTTCCAAAGTTAATGAAATACAGAGAGATTCAAGTACAGGTGTCAATGTAGTCAACCAGCTCCCCGTCATATTCAAAAACCCTCAGTCAATGTTAGAAACAATTATTGAAGTTATAACTGACTAAAAGCAGTGAACTGGCAGAATCATTAGCATGCTGGGAAAAATGCTTAGTGGTGTTTCGTCTATTCTTTTTTTTTTTTACTCTTTTTACTTGTTTTAGTCATTTGACTGCAGCCATGCT
>NC_068988.1:45561280-45571544 GCF_001194135.2 Octopus bimaculoides | reverse complement strand
GAGCATCGCCTTTAGTCGAGCAAATCGACCCCAGGACCTATACATTGTAAGCCTAGTACTTATTCTATTTTTCTCTTTTGCCGAACTGCTAAGTTACGAGGACATAAACGCACCAGCATCGGTTGTCAAGCAATGCTGGTGGGACAAACACAGATTAACATATACACACACAAACATATACATATATATACATATATATATATATTTGATGGGCTTCTTTCAGTTTCCGTCCACCAAATTCACTCACAAGGCTTTGGTCGGCCCGAGTCTACAGTAGAAGACACTTGCCCAATTTGCCACACAGTGGGACTGAACCCAGAACCATGTGGTTGGTAAGCAAGCTGCTTACCACACAGCCACTGCTGTGCCTATATCTTTATGTTTATGTTCTGAGTTCAAATTCTGCTGAGGTCGATTTTGCCCTTCATCCTTTGAGAGTCAATAAAATAAGTACCATTAGAGTACTGGGACTACGCCTGAAATTGTTGTCCCTGTACCAAAATTTGAAGCACATATTATAACTGACTAAGGCAGTGAGCAGGCAGTGAGCAGGCAGAGCTGTTATCACACTGGGTAAAACAGCATTTCATTTATCTCTATGCTTTGAGCTCAAACTCTGCTGAGGTCATCTTTGTCACTCATTCTTTCAGTGTCAATAAAATAAGTACCAGCTGAACACTGGTGTTGATGTCATTGACTTACCCTGCACCCAAACCTACTGGCCTCATGCCAAAATTAAAGACTCAGTGTTATAACTGAGTATGGCAGCAAGTAAAATAGGACAAATGGTTAGCGTGCTGGTCAAAATGATTTGCAGTATTTCGTCCATTTTTACATTGTGGGTTCAAATTCCACCAAGGTCAACTTTGCTTTTCCTCCATCCGGGGCCAATGCAATAAATACCAGTTTAGTACTAGGGTCAATGAATTTTGCTGGCTTATACCCAAATTTGAAATCAATTTTCTAACTGACTTAAAGTCTAATTTCCTGTTATTAACACCTTCTTAATTACTAACCACTACATCATCGTCATCGTCGTCATTGTTATAACCATCATCGTCGTCATAACCATCATCATCATCACCAACATCATGGTCATCATCATCATCATCATCATCATCATCGGTTACTGTACTTCACTATCTTACTATTGCCTAGTCTTAGTTTATTTTTATATTCACCAACTCATTCACATTTTAATATCAGCATTTTAATTTAAGAAATGTTCTAACTCTCAGAGCCAGCAGCTAGAAGCAATTTCCATTCCACACTTGAAATAGCTCCTCATTATATGTGTTGGGGTGAAGAATTTTTTTCTGTATTTTTTTTATAAAATGGAGGAAATTGGATTTTTGTACAAATATCTATATATGCATAATACATTCACTCACACTCATACATATGTATATTTAACACAAATATATATGTAAGTGTATATGCATGTGTGTGTATCTATGTGTGTGTGTGCGTGTGTGTGTGTGTATTTGATGTGTGTATGAATAAATATATATCATCATTATATGTAAATCAATGATGATGATGTTACTTTTATAGGCATACACATACATATATATGTATCTATATGAGTACACACAAACATATGTGCATGCGAGTGTGTTTGTGTATAAATATATACGACCACACATACACTCATACATTTATGCTTATGTATATATATATATATATATATATATTACACATATATATACACACTCACACACACACACACGCACACGCACACACACACACATATATATATATATATATACATCTTTATATATATGCTTATATATATACATTATATATGTATATAGATATATATGTACATGAATAAATTTATATATACATAAATATGTATGCATACATATGTATATATGTATGTATGTATGTATGTATGTATGTATGTATGTATAGAGATATATAGGTAGAGAGATACATGCATGCATTCATATATATACATACCTAGATTCATGTATATGTTATACAGATATACATATGTATCGCTTTCTGTGTGTGTGTGTGTATGTGCGTGTATATGAATGTATGTGCGTGTGTGTGTGTGTGTGTGTGCGTGCGTATGCATGTGTGTGTATGTGCACGCGTGTGTATATATTTCTGTCTGCATCAGAAAAACAGCATTTGCTTTTGAACGAAGTGAAAAGTGTTAAACCTGTAATTTATAATACAGCAAACTATCAATTTATATTTGCAATTTGAAGATAATCGGTAGGTGGAATGGAGGAATTTAATCACAATTCTGTGTTCTGCTTTATTAGGTAGTTCAAATTCCAGGATAACTTTCCATATGTGTTTAAACCCAACACAATTTCCACTCTACAGTATCTGATATTATCTATGATTGTTATTAACCCGTAAACATAAACACATACACACTTACCACATATATATTCTTTCCTTTATTTTTCCACTTTTTACCATTTTTAAGGTATTTTTTGCTTGTTTGTTAGTTGTTTTCTTTATTTCTGTCTCTCCTAAAATGGTTTTGCAATGTCTGTAAGACTGCAGACTTTTTGTATGTCTGGTGACTTAATGTTGATGTTAACAACACCTGTGAACCCTCTGTATATTCTGATGATGTATTTAGTGGTGCTTGTGGGTGAGGACGCTGGAATGTTGATCGTATTATCAACTCCTCTTATGGTGAGAGTTGGGTATTTTATTCATAATAGTATTACTTAAGTTCTTGCAGCAGATTCTAAAGTTTCTATACCACCAAACAAGTATAAGATAGATATGTTTTGGTGTATACTTATATTCATATAAGCATACATACATGCATACATATATATGTGTTTATGTGTGTGTATATATATATATATATATATTCATACAAACAGGCACACACACACACATATCTCTGTGTATCTCTCTTTTTATATCAGTCTATCATCTTCCTATCTATCTATTTATTGATCTGTCTATTTATCTATATATCTATATCTATCTTTCTCTCTATCTCTTTCTGTCTGTCTTTCTCTCTCTGTCTTCATACACACACACACACACACACACACACACACATATATATATATATATATATATATATACATATATGCATATAGACATATATATATGTACATATATCTATTTATATATATATGTAAGTATATATATATATAAATATATATATACATATACACACACATATATACATGTATATACTTATATCTCTACTTTCACCTCTCTCTATTTATATATACATATGCATATAAATGTGTATATATATACATATATATATATATACATATATACATATGTGTGTGTGTATGTGTGTGCATAAACTTACACACACATGCACATACATACATACATACATACATACATACACACATACTCACAAATACAGATATCTATATTCATGGCTCATGTTAATATGACATACATATACTCACACATATATTTATGATTTATACTAGTGTAATAGGTGTGTAAAGTGTATGTATAGAATATAATACGCATAGAAAAATACACGTCCATACACACTGTGAGACATTATTGTACATTAAGTTTTCCATAATAATATAGTTTGAAAATTGGAATATTTGTATATTGCTGGAGCAAATTGATTTTTATAGCCAGATGTCCTTCCTTACAGTAACCATTCAACTGTGAATTAAGAGTAGCACATGTTTTTAGTCAGTCAGACTAAACAAAACAAATTTAATATAATCTACCTTGAGGCACTATGTAGCTGTTATTATTTAGCATCAGGTCAACACTGGTCAAGGAGATCTACGCTCAAGGACATTGTAGCCATGTCCATCCTGTACTTTTTTTTTTATTTCATTTTTTCCTTTAGTGCAGTGAACTTGGAACTACATTATCTAATTTGTCATATTTAAAATATAGCAAGATGTAGTTTGAAGGATATTTGTCTGCTATTTCTAACAATTCGAGTAACCATGTAAAGGTTTCTTCATTGGATTGTGGCACTACATTGTCACTTGTCCTGTTAGAAATTGCCTTCAGAATAATAATGATGATGATGATGATGATGATGGTGATGATGATGATGATGATGATGTTGATGATGATGATGCCTTGATGCAGTATCAGGCAGTGGCTCTCATGGCTTCTGATCTTTACTGATCAGAAATTGAGGAAACTGAAAAATACCAAGACCTAGCCAGAGATCTAAAGAGACTATGGAGGACAAAGTTGACAATTGTTCTTGTGGTAATTGGTATACTTGACATCACATCAAACTGCCACCTAAGCAGCTGAAGGACATTGCAATTGAGACATCATTTATTGTATTAATTGCAAGAAAGTGTCATACAATCCTGTATTCTGCAAGAATCCTAAGAAAGAGTCTTGAGACTTGAGGAAACTTATTATCACCAAACCTTATGAGAGCATCCCTGCCAATTAAATTAGCATGTAATAACATTTAAATAATAATAATAATGATGATGATGATGATAATAATAATAATAATAATAATAATAATAATAATAATAATAATAATAATAATAATGAGGGTTACAGCAAATATTCTGCTCAATACCACAGATTTGCTTGTCAGTTGTTTGACCTTAACTAGTTGAGCATGTCCTTTAGTGGCTGATGATATGTGCATCTCTGATCATAAGCAGAAGTAGTGGGGGGAGCATCATAGCCATGTGCTGAGAGGAATTCTTTAGGGTTTGAATAATTCACCTTTGGAAACATGGGTGTTTTGCTCAACATCCTTAAACAAACCTTATTCAGGGACCTTTTGAGTGGAATGGGCTACTCGACCTGAAGAAAATTCTAACTGGGCCCCACCTGAGAGGTCATGCGCTATTTATCTTGATATGAGATCACCATGTCGTGCAAATATGTTTGTGATGCATGTGCCTGGTGTACCCTTATCAGACGGGTCGTCATGATGGGTATAATGGGCTTCGTATATTCTACCTCAGTGTCACTTTGATGGAATGCCCTGCTCTCTCACTCAACAATAATAATAATAATAATAATAATAATTGTTATGTATTCTTTGGTTCGTGTTGGGACAATAAACAACTCATTAAAGGCGTTATTATGATTCTACGTGTTTATTTACTTGGCATGTTTACAACCGTATATGTATAGTGGAGTGATACACACTGTGCGTATCCGCTTTAGTCACAGTTCATACTGTTTACTAGATGTGCTTAACAAAATAGTACTAATAGTGGGGATATATTCATATATACATATACCTACACATACACATAGATATGAACATATAACATCCCTTCTTGAAAAAGGATCTTTTGGCAATGAAAAGAATAGAAGTAATCTCCCTTACACTAATGGATTGTCAGTGCAAAGGGTGGCAATCCTGCAACAGAAACCATGGTTTTCTGCTTCCTAATCTAGTAGAACTAGTTATTATTTACTTTTTTTTCTTTTAACGGTATCGAATCGGTGGTAAAATATTCAGTTTCTATCTGGTGGATCTTGTGCTCTGCACTGATGTCTGAGATGTGTGTAATGATGTGTTGTTAGGCTGCTGATGGGTGGCTGGTGCCTCTGTGGGGTGATGATTCTGTGGAAACACGGATTCTGTCTGTGCCATGTCTGCTGTGGGTGCTGTGGTTCTTGTTGGTGTTGTCACTGATGATGCAGGTGTCGTGCATATTATCCTCGATAGCTTTGGTGTTGGGCAGATGTGGGCCCTGTTTTGTCTCAGTTGCCTACCAGATTCAGTTTCTATAATATAATATGGTCTTGGAGTCTCGGCTCTACTGATGACTTGTGCTGAGATCCATGTTGTCCTCTAAGTATCTCAGGTAAGTATTGTGTATGTTTGTTGTAATATTTCTGTCCTTGTTCTTGAGTGGCTGCTAGCTTTGCCCTTGTCTCTTCCTGGTCAATAGGAAGTTGGATCTTAGTTGGCAGTGTGGTTTTGTATTACCTGCTATTCAGCAGTTCTGTTGGGGATTTCATGTCAGCCCACAATGGTGTCGCTCGTAGGGACAGAAGTGCTAGGTGTGGGTCTTTCTTAGTTTCCCAGCAGTTCTCTTTACTGTCTGCACCTGTCTTTCTACGAATCTATGACCTTTGGGCTAGTGTGGAGATGAGGTTATAATGATGAACCCATATTCATTGGCTAGCTTTTTGAATTCCTGAGATGTGAACTGGGTTCCATTGTCACCTATGATCTGCTCTGGTATTCCTTGCTCTGCTAGAAGTCCTCGAGCCACTTTAGTTATTGTTTTGGCTCTCAGGTCTTTCACTTTTCTCACAAATGGAAATTTAGAGTAGTAGCAGACCATAATTAAGTACTATTCTTGGTTCTCTGTGAACAGATCTACTCCAATAGCTTGCTATGGAGCAAGGAGCTGGAGTTCTTCATCTCTGCTGGCCTCCTCTTTGATTTGTTCCAGCTTTATATTTGTCACATTTACAATGTGGTGGACCTTTACACTGAGTCCTTCCATCTCCTGTTTATCATGTGATGATAGTCTGGAAAGTGCATCTGCCAATATCAAGTCCTTTCCTTTCATAGGCAGTTGTACCTTTCAGGAAGCTTTTGAAAGCCAATTGACTTTTCCATTTGAATTTCTTGAATGCTTCCACGATATCATCGGTGTCCCAGTTCATGGTTAGATATAGATTCATCTGTACAGCGACGGGGTCTGCCATTTCAGATCCTCAAGTGTGTCTGAAGACGAAACGATATTCAGTTTGTTAAATTCAGGCTTGTTGTGTTCCTGTTTTGTTGTAATGGCACGGTTTTTGTTTAAGTATTTATCACTGCCACCATATTATGTTTTCCTTTGGTTCGTGTTGGGACAATAAACAACTCATTGAAGGTGTTATTATGATTCTACGTATTTACTTACTTGGTATGTTTATATGTATAGCGGAGTGATACACACTGTACGTATCCTCTTAAGTCACAGTTCATACTGTTTAGTAGATGTGCTTAACAAAATAGTACTAATAGTGGGGATGCATTCATATATACGTATACCTACTCATACACAATGCTGCTAAGCATTTTGCCCAACGTGCTAACAATTCTGCCGGTTCGCCACCTTGATAGTATTAATAATAATAATGATGATAATAATAACAATAATAATAACAACAACAATAACAGCAACAACAAAATAATAATAATAATGGATACTAAATTTAGTACAAACCCTGAAATTTGAGGGAGAGGAGCTAGTCAATTATATCGACCCTCAATCTTTGAGAGGAGGAAGCTTGTCATTTAAACTAGTCCTGGTATTTGACTGTAACTCTATTTCGTGAACCCTAAAAGTGGCGAAGATGACCTCAGAATTTAAATTCAGAACATTAAGAGCTGAAAGAATTACCATAATGCATTTTCTCCTGCTCATTAAGAATTCTTCCAATCCATTACTCCTGCTGATGTGATACAGTGTTTGTTTCAGAAACAGGAAACTTAATAATCTATGACAAAAATTTCTGCTGAAATTATAAAGTTCAATAAATTGTGGTTTGCACCAGATTAAGATCTATAATATCCACATCCTACCCTTTTTAATAACCTAGATATTACCTGCCCTAGATCATCATTCACGATTCACTTTCCATGCTGGCATGGGTTAGATGATTTGACTGGAACTGGTAAGTCAGAGAGCTGTACCAGGTTTCAGTCTGATTTTGGTTTGGTTTCCACAGCTGAATGCCCTTCCTAATGCCAACCACTCAACAGAGTGTTGCGAGTGCCTTTTATGTCATTGGCATGGGATGTTAATTTTCAAATTTTAGATATTGGTTTCAAATTTTGCTACAAAGCCAGAAATGCCCAGAAACTGGGTAAGTCAATTTCATCGACCCCAATGTTTAGCTGGTACTTATTTTGAAAGGCAAAGTTGACCCCAGCAGCATTTAAACTCAGAATAAAAAGATGGACGAAATGCTGCTAAGCACTTTTCCCTACAGGCTAACGTCTCTACTAGCTCATTAACTTTACCTGACCTAGATATATGTTGGGTGAAGTTAAAAGGATCAAACAGAAGACTACAGCTTGTGGATCCTCAGAAGATGACAGTTTGTGATGCACTCTATGTATTAGCATGCAAAATTCCAGGATGTCATCATTGAGTAGATATTGGATTTGTAGCTATTTATCATTTCTTGTTTAGTTTATAGTTAACAAACTTTTGTCACTTCATGTCATGATAACTACTGCTCTTAACCATTTGAAGACCAACAATTCAGCTGGCAGTGAGGCTTCTTCATTCACATATTCACATCTTCTATTATTGTCAATATTTACAAATGCTTTCTTTTGTCCTTTTGTCTAATTTCTGAAAAAGCCATTTCTGTCATTTGTTCATTAGTTATTAATTGCATTATATTCAGATATCCACTATTGAAAACAAAGATCTATAGTCTCTCCAGAACACTGAATTATGTTGTACAATTGTATTTACATTCATCTATGGCAGTATATTCAATTTATAATTGGAATAGTTACATGTAACAACCCTCTTGCATAATGCCACAATCTGTAGACTTGAAAGATTTCTCTCATTCATTGAGAATTGTTTGTCATTTCTAACAGCCACTGCAAGTGTTGGTAGCAGCTGTGAACTTGATAGGGTTAACTAACATACTGCAGAAATTATTGATAGAATATTCATGTCTATGTGTACGTATGTATATGTGAATGTGTGTTTATAAATATTTATATATGTATAGATGTATATATATATATATGTATGTGTGTATGTGTGTATGTATGTATGTATGTGTGTTTGTATACATATGTGTACTTGTGATGTTTGTTGAGATGGTGGAAGATGGTATATATGCATGCATATGTATGCAGAAACAGAAACAAAGCATATAGCTCGAAAGTGCATTGTTTATATTTCTTATATTCAAATATTTCACTCTGTAATGTTATTTTTATATTGCTTTTGAAAGTGTTCTTATATTGAGCATTTTGGTGTGCGTGTGTGTGTGTGTGTGTGTGTTTGTGTGTGCACACGTGTGTGTATGTATATGTGTGTCTGTGCACATGTGTGTGTGTGTGTGTGTGTGTGTGTACAGGGTGACCCAGTGTAAGTATGCATACACTGAATAATTATAAAGTCAGCCTTTTAAAATGCATTTCATTTTCAAAATTTTATAGAATCCACCCACAAACTCTAATACTGTTATGAATGCCTGTTTTCAAACTGATGACCATTTTGGTCTTGGTATTGCTAATAATACAAAACAATTGAATTACAAACATCAAGAAACATTTTTGTCTTTATGTGTGTGCATTCTTCAAAAGTTGTCAGTTTTGTAGTGCCAGCTTTGTTTTACTATGTACTCCCAGGTAAAAAACGTCTAGGGGTGTATGATCTGGTGAATAAGTAAAACATTCTACTGAACCTCTTCATCCAATTCACCTGTTTGACAAAATCTCATCAAGGTAGGCCCTTATATTACAATGGTAGTGTAGGGATACCCCATCATACCAAAAATCCACATCTTCAAAGCCCTCTTCAATGATTGGTATGACAGATTGTTGCAGTAAGTCCAAATGGGGCCAGTCGGAGTACCATAAAAAAAAGAATGGTCCAATTAATCCTTCCCATTGTAAGCTGCACCATATTGTAATTCTTAGTAAATTGTTATGATGTTCCTTTGTAATTAACCAATTCTTAGACCCCCAATAGGTGAAATTGTTCAAATGAACAATTCATCTTAAGCATGCAAATAAAATTACTGCAACACATTTAAAATTGAAACTAAATTGTTGAAATTACTCGTGCTGGTGTCACATTAAAAGCATTGGTACTGGTGCCACATAAAATGCACTCACGCTGGTACTACATCATAAGTACCGATGCTGATGCCACATAATAAGCCCCCAGTACACTTTGTAAAATGGTTGGTATTAGAAAATCATCCAGCCATAGAAACCATGCAGAACAGACAATGGAGCCTGTTGCGGCCTGCAGCGTTTATCAGCTTCAATCAAACCATCCAGCCAATGCCAGCATGAAAAACGGACAATAAATGATGATGATTCACCACTGAAGACTAACATTTTGAACAAAATCTCAAGAGCCAGACAGGTAAAGTAAGGTATCATTTTTTATCTTAGCTGGAATTACAGCTGCAAAGGATAGAAAATAAAGAAAATTAGTGTTTTTTAATTCCTATGATAATACTGTTCATCTCCAAGAATGCCTTGGATTAGTTCCAACACTTGACTGGTATATTTTTTATTCCAGTCTTGAAGGATAAAAGGAAAAGCTGATGAATATGGGACTTGAACTCCTATTCAGCTGTG
>NC_068988.1:45558283-45561169 GCF_001194135.2 Octopus bimaculoides | reverse complement strand
TGCGTGTGTGTGTGTGTGTGTGTGTGCGTGTGTGTGTGTGCTGCAAAATAAATGCTGCTCTATTGCTGTGGTTCTTAACCTGGGCAACAGAGCCACCTTTATAGGATGTCGTGGGCTCTCAATGGAGGCTTTGGGTGTTTAGAGCAGTTGTGATTTGTCATAGAAATATAATATTCAAGACATATCTTAAAACACGTTTCATTACTAGGATTAATGTATTAATAGAACCTTGCGTTTTCAATGAGCAGGAACATGATTCACTATGTGCCAAGGTTTAATATCATCATCATCATCATCATCATCATAATCTAATGTCTGTTTTCCATACAGTCATGGTTCAGACAGGTTGACAGGAGCTGGCAAGGCCAGGAACTACACCAGGCTCCATTGCCTATTTTGGCATGATTTCTACAGAGTGTACTGGGTGCCTTTTATGTGACACTAGCACCGGTGCCTTTTACATGGCACCACCATATTAATCCTCATCTTTAGTAATTTCTATAAAAATTTAATACAATTCACTCTGGTTTATGCATGTATTTAAAAAAGGCACATACTAAATTAAAATACAAAGCTTTTTTCTATTTTTTCATTATTACAAAATATGGAGCAAATGTAACATGACATTCCATTAAAAGCAACCTGACCCACAAAAGGCTGATCACCACTGCTTTAATGGCTTTTTCCAAAAAACTTGTTACAGAATCAACACAAACAAAATAGAAACAAAACAGAAAACAAAGAAACTAGTCAGGGCTTGAATCAACAGCAAATTATTTTCATAAAACAGGAGAAAATTTTATGCAGTGGTATATTATCCCATTCATCAAGTATCTTCTATTTATTTGCAGGAAGTGGTGTTTGCTAAGATAGATTTTCATGGAAATTACTAAAGAAAATAATAACTGATGTAATGAAATTATATTGGATATTGTTGCATCATCATTCATGTTTTTGCTTCCTCATAACAGAATCTCCCTGTTTATATTTTAATCTTGATGAAAATATTTTGCTTGGCAATGTATTTAACTCTTTAGCATTCAAATTATTCTTCAAATGTAATGCATATTTATTCACATTGTTTTGAATTAAATCTGGTATTATCTCGCAGCTTCGAGATTTCAATAATGTGATTGTATACATTTAGGCCATGTCAAGCTGGTTCGAACACAAAATAGGTAGAATATTTCAGTCGAATATGGTCGGTTTAAATACTAAATGGTTAAAATGTAGATAAATTCTCAAATTAATTATTCAATTTCTAAGAAAATGAGATAAGAAAAAGTTTGTCAAATAAGTTAGATTTTGGTGCCTCATGAACAGGTAAATTTCTGGCATTCTGGAAAATCAAAACTTGCCTCTCTTCCTCATCATCTTCATCATTTAACGTCCGTTTTCTATGCTGGCTTGAGTTGGACAGTTTAACAAGAGCTGACCAGCTGAAGGGCTCGTAAGACTCCACATCTGTTTTGACAAGGTTTATACATCTTAATGCCAACCACTTTACAGAGTGTACAGGGATGCTTTTACGCAGCACCAGTATGGGTACTTTTTACATGGCACCAGCACCTAAGAGCTCACAATATTAGGAACACTCAACTGGAGTAGGGTGAAAGGGAGGAGCTTGTATGCAATGGCACTTCATCTCTCCTTATTGCAAATGAAATTGTCTTGCTTTTAAAATTTTGTTACATGGTTAACTTACCAAGAGATTACCACTCGATTATAAATCAAATATAATTATTCTTCATCCTCTCATTACTAACATTGCCCCAAAATAGACAACTGTTATATAAGCTTAACTTGAAATAGAATATGATATGCTTTCATAATGAAACACATGAATGAATAGATCTGCCACAACTTTCTGCAATTTATCATCAAGAACTTTATTAAAATTATTCATAATTGCATAAGAAAGGCGAGCAGATTTAACGAAATCAGCAATCAATGAAACAAATCTCAAATTGGCTTTATATATATAATTTCCATATCTAATATCAATTTGGTAAACTCATCTGTCATGTTTGATTTATTAATCAGTGAGGCAAAAATAAGTTCATTTCACACAGGATTTCTGCAAAATTCTATTAAATATATGAGTGTGTGTGTGTGTATATATATATATATATATATATATATATATATATATATCCACACCCAAACACACACACACACTTGTGTGTATACATGCATACACATATTATAGAGATATATGCATGCATACATATGTGTACATATGTATATTGTGTGTGTGTGTGAGTGTGAGTGTGTATGTACATGCATATATGCATATACACATACATACGTACGTACATACATGCATGCATATAACAAATTACAGCCACTTTATTTTATACTGAACAGAAACAAAGTCCTCCAGTGAGCAGGTAGTCTTTATCAATGCAACTGAATACAGAATTGTTGTTATCTCTGGCTTTTATTAAAAACCAGATATTAAAGAGAAGATAATAGTTCAACAGTTCAGGATATGTGGTCCGAAAATGATGTCTGAGGTTAGCTTTCCTTTGTTCTATTCATCAAAGGGTGAAGTTTGAGTTGGTTGGAGAATTCGCAGTGCACAAGCAAGCACGACTACCGAAATCAGTGTTCAATTCCTCCTATCTTCAATAGTGTCTAATAATTCTAGCTAAAACCTATATCCACTTAGACAGACTGATAGTAAAATTGTTCAATAACTTCTGGTATTGATAGCATTACTATGGATTTGCTAATGACTATTATATAATAGTTATTCTATGAAATTAAACAGGCGCAGGAGTGGCTGTGTGGTAAGTAGCTCGCTTACCAACAACATGGTCCCGGGTTCATTCCTACTGCGTGGCACCTTGGGCAGGTGTCTTCTACTATAGCCTCAGGCCGACC
>NC_068988.1:45557116-45558273 GCF_001194135.2 Octopus bimaculoides | reverse complement strand
CTTGGGCAGGTGTCTTCTACTATAGCCTCAGGCCGACCAAAGCCCTGTGAGTGGATTTGGTAGACGGAAACTGAAAGAAGTCCGTTGTATATATGTATGTATATATATATATGTATGTTTGTGTATATGTTTGTGTGTTTGTGTTTGTTCCCCCAACATCGCTTGACAACCGATAGTGGTGTGTTTACGTCCCCGCAACTTAGCAGTTTCGGCAAAAGAGACCGATAGAATAAGTCCTAGGGTCGATTTGCTTGACTAAAGGTGGTGCTCCAGCATGACCACAGTCAATTGACGGAAACAAGTAAAAGAGTAAGAGAGTGTTACGGTGTTTTATTTTATTACTGTTATGTACTGTAGAAAATATCTATAGATTCATTAGCCAACATTGTACATATTGATATACAATATGTCTATGAATAGAAATGGAGGGAACAGCTGTGCTTACCCCTTTAAATCTTGCTTGAGATTTTGTTCTGTTACTGTGCACCCTCTCCAAGTATCCACAGACACACTGCTTATAAATTCTTTCGATCGATCTCTTTTGCTGAACCACTAAGTTACAGGGATGTAAACACACCGACATTGGTTGTCAAGCGATGATGGGGGGGGCGGACAAACATATACATATATATACGATGGGTTTCTTTCATTCAGTTTCTATCTACCAAATCCACTCTCAAGGCTTTGGTCGGCCCAAGGCTATAGTAGAAGACACTTGCCCAAGGTGTCACACAGTGAGACTGAACTCGGTGCTATGTGGTTGGTAAGCAAGCTATTTACCACAAAGCCACTCCTGTGCCTCTATACATATATATACATACATATAAATATAAATATATATATATATATATTTTTGTTTTTTGTTTTTTTAATTGGTTATGTTACCTTATATTATATTATATTTTATAATACATTATATTATGTTACTTGTAATAAATTGTTAGATTGTCAATTGTTATTTACTCAATTTAATTTATTATTTGAAATTTGTATTCATACCCCTATTTCTGTGGTATTCAACTGTCGTACCAGTGAATTGGATGTCTTACACCCCTTCAAAGGAATCGTTTTTTTTCTTCGTTTGTTATATACATACATACATACATACATACATACATACATATATATATATATATATATATATATATATATATATA
>NC_068988.1:45550703-45557061 GCF_001194135.2 Octopus bimaculoides | reverse complement strand
TATATATATGTATATATATATATATATACACATATATATATATGTGTGTGTGTGTGTATATACATACACACCCACACATGAGTAAGCACATAAATGAAAAACTAATACCGAAGGTAGAGTAATGTACTTTTTTATTAAAGCTGCAAAACGATCACAAAAAATTGCTACTCAGAGTTTCACATTCCCATTCGTCAGGCAGTTGTGATCAAGAATGTATTCTTGATCTTAACTGCCGATGAACAGGAATGAGAAACTCTGAGTAGCAGTTGTGTGTGTGTGCATGTGTGTGTGTGTGTGTGTGTGTGTGTGTGTGTGTATACCAGCATGTAAAATGAACATTATATGATGTTGATGATGATGATGATGATAATGATGATATACACATGCCCATAAAACCATTCTATCTGTAATTCTTATTTAGAACAGGTTATCCTTTCACTGCCTAAACATGCTGGCAAATTCATGTATCTACTACTAACACTAAATATAACTATACTATTTGAAAATCGCGTTGGATCGATTTATAATAATTCTATTTGAAAAATCCATACCAATTACTTGTTTTCTTTTCTTGTTTTTTCCTTTTCTTTTTGTAAAAAAAAGAAAGAAATTCTTGTTAAAGAGGAAAGGACAGTGCCTATAACCTTTTTTTTTTTCAATGCCTCTGTGACTGGTAAGTGAAAGAGAAAAACTTTTCCTCACATTACTTGCAATTTATTGGACTCTGCTAAAGACACCTAAGGGCAGTGCTTTGATGTGATTACTACATGCAATTTTTCAAGCTATAAATACTAGTAGTAATGTGTTACACTTTTCCCTGTCCACAATGACTGACAGTACTGTGTAATGATTAGTTCAACTGTAAATCTCGTTGATAATGAATTAACACTTTCATGGCCACATATGCAGCAATCACTGCATAGTAACTATTATTTCATCTAATGACTCTAACTGTAAACCTTTCTGACAGTGAATTACAATGAAACCATGGGGACACAATGTAATCTGACAGACAAAGAGATTTGATCTTAGCTTTATTATAAAAGCCAATATTATAAAAGGATGTTAAAATGCTGCTGGTTGCTCTGGATTTCAAAGACTGGACTATCTATATATGTCTTCTTTGCACATGTCTACAACACTAAACAGTAACAAAGAGGGAAAATAAAAATAAAAAGTAAAAAATGAAGGGCGAAAATATATATATATAAAAAAATCCCAAATGTGAGTAATACTGGAGATGAGTATATGAGCTTGTTAAAAATCTATATGAAAGAAATTGGCATTGAGATCCTGCAGTTCTTGTAACATATACTAGCTATATAGAATACACTTCATACATGGTATAAACACAATTAAATAAAAGCAATGTTCTGCGATGACTAGAGAGCTTGCTTTGAAGAACAAAATATCTGAATGTAAAGCAATTAATAACTAATGAACAATTGACAGTAATGGCTTTTTCAGAAATTAGGCAAAAGGACAAAATATTAAAAAAAAAAAGAGAGAGAAAAAAAAAAGAGAGTTTTTGTAAATATCAACAATAACTAAAGATGCGTCTCTTTTGATGCAACTAATGCATAGAATATGATGGAATGGAATTATCTTGCAGGATAAACAGGAGAGGTGGGGAAAACGGTATGGCGAGGTTTTAGTGGTAAATTAACAATTGATGCATAGACCGGGAATTTAATCAGCAACCGCTAATCTGAAGGATAAACATTGGAGGCGGATAACAGAAAAGACTTTTTATGTGCCACAATCAATAGAATTGGAAAGCAGACTGGTTAGCTTAGTAGATTGTTAAAATATTGCATTCGGAACTGTGTTGTATCATGTTTAAGTTCTTCTTTCATATCTGAGCATTACAGTATTTATATCTACTTTATTGCTGTGGGTCTTAACCTGAGCAAACAGGGTGTTATCAGCTCTCAATGGGGGCTTTGGGTGTTTGGGGAGGTTGTGATTTGTCTCAGAAGAAATTTAATATCCAAGACATATTTTAAACACTTTTGCAGAACATTGCTATGTTTAATGTATTAATAGAGTATTGTGTTTTCAGTGAGCAGAAACATGACTCACTATGTGCCAGGTTTAATATCATTATCATATGTTGTAAAGACATTCGAGCGAGATCGTGCCAGTGCCGCTGGACTGGCTCCTGTGCAGGTGGCACGTAAAATACACTACTTTGGGTGTGGCCGTTGCCAGTACCACCTGACTGGCCTTCGTTCTGGTGGCACATAAAAGCACCCACTACACTCTTGGGGTGGTTGGTGTTAGGAAGGGCATCCAGTTGTAGAAACTCTGCCAAATCAGATTGGAGCCTGGTGTAGCCATCCGGTTTCACCAGTCCTCAGTCAAATCGTCCAACCCATGCTAGCATGGAAAGCGGACGCTAAACGATGATGATGATGATGATCATCATCATCATTTAACGTCCTCCTTCCATGCTGGCTTGGGTTGGACAGTTTGACAGGAGATGGCCAGACAGAAACCTGCGCCATGCTTCTGCATGTGTTTTGGCCTGATTTCTACAACTGGATGCCTTCCTAACACCAGCCACTCCATAGAGTGGGTTGAGGGCTTTTTACGTGGCAGTTTTTACGAGGTCAGTTTTGGTGTGGTTTTTACTGCTGGATGCTCTTCCAAATGCCAACCACTTTACAGTTGGGCTGGGTGCTTTTTAAGTGGCATTTGCACTGGCAGGGTCATCATCATTTAATGTCTGTCTTCCATGCTGGCTGGCATGCTACTTTCATATCTGAGCATTGCAGCATTTGTATCTATTCTTCAAAAGCAAAATGAATGAAAGCCACAAAGTTGCAACAACTGACTATAAAATGTGCACTGAATTGAATTTTATGTAATAATCAATGTTTGTTCAGAGTTTAAGTTCACATCTTCTATACTAGTTCATTATTTTATAAAACTAACACATACCTTCTACTTGTTATAGCAAAAGCCTATGTGAGACAATGAAGAAGCATCTATGTAAATGCTAGAAATAGCAACCAAGTCTCTCTTGAAATAGATTTTACTATCTTAAATAAGTGAAAGGTATATTAGATAATGTAATTCTATAACGACTTGAAGAAGACAATCTAGTCATGGATGGGATACCCTTGATTATGGGTACGCTTAATTAATGTTGACTAGGGCCAAACAATAAGAACAGAGTATAATTCAGTCAGCAGCTTAATACTACCAACAAAGCAACACTGTTACCACCCTCACCACCACCACCACATATAACTCCAACTCAGTTTCTCCAAGTCATCAAGGGAATTAAACTAACGAGGTAGTTATATGGAAGAGAGAGATGAATAAATGAGACGAGTGAATGAATGAGAGAGGGGAATAGAATAAGGGAGATGCACTAATTAGGACAGTGAATGAATGAGAGAGCTGAACTTATTGGCGAAGGTGAATTGATAAAGGAGCTAATTTAATTAGATGGGGTGAATGAATGATGGAAGTGAATGATTAAGGGTACTGAATAAATGAGGGAACTACACACATTAGGGAGGAGAATGAATGAAAGAGGTGAGCACAAGAAGAATGTAAGCTCATGAGGATCCTAACGAAATGAGGGTGTATCTCTAAATGATAGACTCTACCTTATATAAATTCCTTCTCTAGCTAAACAAAAACAAAGGAAAGTGTAATGAAATCAATGCCATTAGTCCTTGATATGTCTTAGTATTCTAGTGGGTAACACAATATGACACAATGCACACACTCAAACACAAGGATACATGCACACACACACACACACACACACACACACACACACACACACACACACACACACACACACACACACACACACACACACACACACACACACACACACACAGCATGTGACAAAATCAATTATTTCCCTTTTATTAAAAATAGTTATACATAGGAATAGGCATGGCTGTGTGATAAGAAGCTTGCTTTTCAATTACATGGTCTCAGGTTCAGTCCCACTGCATGGCATCTTGGGCAAGTGTCTTCTGCTATAGCCTCAGGCTGACCAAAGGCTTGCAAGTGGATTTGGTTGACAGAAAATGAAAGAAGCCCATCGTATATATATATGTATACATCTATGCATGTCTGACTTTGTGTCTGTTTGCTCCTCTCCCCCACTGTTGGACAACCAGTGTTGGTGTGTTTACATCCTCATAGTTAAGTGATTCAGCAAAAGAGACTGATAGATTATATACCAGGCTTCAAAAAAGTTAAGTCTTGAGGCTGATTTGTTTGATTAAAACTCTTTAAGGTGGTGTCCCAGCATGGCCGTAGTTCAATGTCTGAAACAGGTAAAATATAGAAGATACAGAGACAAGGCACCAACTGAATTGTATCTCAAGATAGAGAAGTAATTTTTCGTAGTACCCATGCCTAGGAAAGCTATGTCGGTAAATTGAAACCTGGTTACAAATTGAGATCACTTGAGCTCACACTTCTAAGCTCACAATTATTACAAATTAAGCTCACGATTGAGCACCTGAGCTCATATTTATTCATACCATAAACGTGAGAAATTTCATACAATATATCAAGGCCAGAATATTAAGGTTGTATTGAAGGATATGAGATGTTTCAGCACAGCCGTTTTGTCCCCACCTGTTTAGTGTCACTGATTCAATGCTGGCTTATTTGTGTAGATCAGGTGTTTCAATGTCTCTTTCAATCTTTCCTTTTCACTTTTCTCTAATAGTCTCCCTCCTCTTCATCTCGTTCCCTCTGTCTGTCCCTCTCTCCCCTCTGTTTCTCTCTCTCTCTCTCACTGCATTTATGTGTGTAAGCATATTTCTTTTGATGTGTATGAGGAGATGGAAAGTGTTCATATCAATTGCATTCAATCATTAAATAATAATGTCTTTTTCTCTTCCATGCCTTTCTCTCTCTCTCTTCCCCCCCTCTCTCTCTCTTCCCCCTCTCTCTCTCTCTCTCCCTCTCCCTCTTTCTCTCTCACTTACTTACTCTACTTGTATGAGTAAATTTCTGTGCACATGTTCATGTGAGTGTGTTTGCCTCCAGTGTTAAAAAGTACTGTCACCAAAAAGGCCATTGCCAAACATCTAGTCATCTGTGCCATATTGCCAGCATCCAAACATCCACACTCAGTCACCTCATTTCAAGCATTGTTCTTGTAATTCTGTGTGAAAAAGAAAAATGTAAGCGAATAAAATATGTTACTAATTTTTCAGTATTTCAATAAACGTAGTACTTCTTATCAATGATGATGTGTACCTTATATAGATTTCGCCATTCATTGGTAAGATCAACAAAGATCGAAATCATGTGATCTGGTGGTCTTGATGCTCATTGTAACTATTGCAGTATTGTTTGTTCTAACAGAATGGGGATTTATTATTTTATCTTGGGGAAGATGGCAAGGTCCATAGCAGAGATATAATGATTCTGGATTTTGAGGGGAGCAGGACAGTTGACCACATTGACCCAAATACTCAACTGCTTACTTAATTTATTGACCCTGAAAGTATGAAAGGCAAAGTTGACCGCGGTGGAATTTGAACTCAGAACATATAAAGACAAACGAAATACCACTAAGAATTTCACCTCGCATGCTGCCGATTCTGTCTGCTCACCACCTTGCCCACACACAAAATAATAATGGCCTGGTATCATTGATGCATCTGATTTTCATTTCGGACTTTTGCAGGTTGAAATCAAACATAAACAAGGAGGGGAATCAGAGGTTTTGCAGTTCTAGGGAGGAAGGGTTAGCAAAATTATTCAGTACAATAATGTGTTTAGTAGGAAACGAAGCAAGAGTGTTGAGAGAGGAAGAAAGAATGCTACAGTGATGTAGTTAATAAATGCCGTGGCAGTGGAGGTTGTGACAGTGGAAGTGCTATTGTGGTCATCGTCCTCAACAATGTAGAAGTCGTGGTCATGGTGGTGGCGGTGGTTGTGGTAGTTGATGTTGTTGTGGTGGTGGTAGTGGCAATGGGAGTGGTGGTGACGATAGAAGTGGTGGTGATAATGGAATTCAACTTGCTAGTTTGCAGAAGACTGCTGTACCATCAACAGAAGAAACAGTAGTAGGTTATATCACACTGGTAGCCTAGGGGTCACACGCTCTTCATTACTGAAGGTTTAATTATCAGTCGGATTGTCTTATATATATATATGTACTTTAAGAAATTCTGTTTGAGCTTTTATGTATGTGTGTGTATGTGTGTATATGTGTGTGTGTGTGTGTGTGTGTGTGTGTGTCTGTGTGTGTGTGT
This sequence comes from Octopus bimaculoides, assembly GCF_001194135.2. Lineage (NCBI taxonomy): Eukaryota > Metazoa > Mollusca > Cephalopoda > Octopoda > Octopodidae > Octopus > Octopus bimaculoides. The sequence continues at coordinate 45,550,813 of NC_068988.1, read as the reverse complement.
TTCCATCTGTCTATCAAAGCATCCATTCATCTATCTCTCTTTCATATATAGATATATACATCTATACACAGACTCACACACATATATACACATATGCATGTGTATATATA
>NC_068988.1:45544345-45550288 GCF_001194135.2 Octopus bimaculoides | reverse complement strand
ACACACACACACACACACACACACACACATACATGTTTCGTGTGTTTTATAATATTAACAGAATGTTATAGACTGACAGAAACTATTAAAAACTAGAGTAAATATGTTTACACATACTTTTATATCTGAAGCCATTCAATAGCAAGGATGTTCCATAACAAACGACCAGTCGGCCCCAAATAATATACATGGAGCCTAAATTGTTGTAAAGATGCCAAATGAAATATGATATCTTAGGTAAACAGACAAATTGATGTTTACAAAAATCTTATCAGTCACTGGTTATCAATCCTTGCTAAGTATATTTGTTGATTTGCTTGGACATCATCAGGTATTTTTTTTTTATTTCATATTGCAGAATTTGGTACACAGACATTATCTATGAGACTTCTTTGTACAGAGGAGGTTCATTTTTATCATCATTTCAAATTGACAAGCTGTGGTGTATCCGGGAATAATTACATAAGTAGAATCTCAAATGGCAGAATCAAAAGGATGCCAAGCTGACAGATAAGTGGATAAAATTCAGTATTTGAGGAAGTTAATGAAGATCTGCATCAGCAACAATAGTAATTATTTCTGACGTGGATACAAGGCAGAAAGCTAAGGGAAGGAATGCAGTCGATTATATCAACCCCAGTACTTAAAAAGTATTTCATCACTTTGAACTCCAAATGAATCAAAGGCAGAATTGACTTCAGTGGGATTTGAACTTAGAGTAATAAAGATCTATGACAAATACTGCAAAAAGTATTTTGTCTGACGCTCAACCAATTCTATCACAGAGGTTCTTTTTAATTGCTTCTGAGGCATGGCAGTACACATGGCCAATCTTACAGCCTTTGAGGGTGTAGAGAGGAACAAATTTGTCACCAAACCAGAGATTTGGAATGAATGTATGCAAGTGAGTGAGCTTCTGTAACCTTTTAGCATTCAGATGCCTCTCTCTCCCAAATGTAATGCTTGTTTTTTCCTATTATTTTGAATTACCCATTATTTTGAATTACTCATAGCTTTGAGATTTTGATTATATGATTGTTTATCTTTAGGAGGACATTGTAGAGTATGTGTGTGAAGCCAGATGTGGCCTGCTTAAACATAAAGCTGTTAGGATGTTTGGGTGGATATGGACAGCTTAAATGCTAAGGGGTTAAAGTTATCTTAGAACCATGTGGTGTTAAACAGAACAGTGACAAGTTTTATTTATTGATACAGAACAAACTAGGTTTAAATCCTTCCTATCTCTGCCAAGCTCTCTATGATATTCATTGTGAAATGAGAGTACTAAAGCAGTGTGAAATGAGGTGCATGGCTCAATGATACAGCATTCTGCCCTGTATGAGAACTGAACCAGAGTGTCCTAACAATTATGAGTTTAATATTCAAACCACTGCACCACATACCTGTCACTACATTCTGAGTCAGAATGTAGTTTGTTCTGTATCAATAAGTTAGGTAGCTATGAGGAGTGAAAAAAAAACTATATTTTCATTCTACAATTACCTTCATTGAATATTAAGAGATTGTTGTGTTCAATTAATGGCCAGTTTCTTTTGTATGTGTAGATAAACTAGTGGTGAAACACCAGTTTATCTATATTGTTTTGAAGGGTCTGTAAACTGCTCTTTATTTTATCCTGCTCCTCACAGCAACCAAATTGATATTCAACAAACTCACCTATAAACTGACAGATGAAAAATCGGCAGATTAAAACCCTCTAACCAGCATGTCAATGTGTCCATCAATGAAGTTAGGTAACAGTTAAAGTCTTTCTTGAGCTTACAGGCCTATTAGGTTAGAGCTTATCCCATTTCCTATGGTATTTAAACCCTTTTTTTCATACCATATCCCCATATAAATACATTGCCTTTCTTCAATTAATTTTTAAAATAATGAAGAATTTGGTTAAATAACTGCCAATATTAATACATGAAACTTTGATGGAAGTTTTTTTATTTAGATAATTTTAAAGCATGAAATTTGTATTATAGAACCAAGGTCATTCTTAACTCTTTAGCATTTAAACAGGCCATATCTAGCTCAAATACTCAGCTTGTTTTATATGTAGATTGGCCAGATCTGGCCTCACACACCTACCCAACATGGTCATTCTAAAAAATAAATGAACGCATTATCGAAATCTTGAAGCTATGAGAAAATGCACGATTAATTTGAAAACCATCTTTATAAATAAACATTGCATTTGACCAAGTAATCTGAATGCTAAAGGGTGAGGCTGGGTGCTATCAAAAGGGTTAAACAACTGAGAATACAGGACTTAGTTCTTCAGTGTGATGCCAGTCAATCATAGGTTTAAATCCTTCCCACCCCTGCCAACTCTCTATGGTACTCGTTGTGAAATGAGAATACTAAAGCAACGTGAAATGAAGTGCACGGCTCAGTGATACAGCATGCTGCCCTGCATGAGAACTGAATCTGTGTCCCAACAATTATGAGTTTAATATTCAAACCACTGCACCACATACCTTTACATCAGTAAGGTATTTACGGCTCAGCAGTTAAATTTGTATGTATCATATGTAAAATACAGATCACCACTTGAACAACCCAGTTTTTCAGTTAGCAGATAACCAGCCTTCCTCCAGTCAGTGTTGCAGATCTTAAAAAAGAGCTATAGGTGTTACCCTACTTCTCTAGCAAATTTATATCAATAAAAAAAATCAAAGGTTGCACTTAATACTGTTGTAATACTTTTCTACCTTCAAGTTAATAACATACAAATAATCTGGTAGCTGAATACATATAGTATTGAGTTACCAGACTATTTGTTTATAGGAAATGTCATTAAACATATATTTGTGTGTGCAGACAAAGAAACACACATACAAGGAGGTACTCAAGAAATGGGAACCAGAAATGTTCTCTGTGGGATAAGCCCATTGTAGTTTAGGTTTCTGCTGCCAGAAGTCACTTGATGCAACCCTCAGGCATCAGTATGCTGACTGGCAGCATCATGTAAAGTTGTACTGTCATGTGATGCACCTTTGTTTTGTAGTAGTGTTTCTCCCTCTTTTTTGCAATGGCTGAAATGAAGGAACAGTGTGCTTCCATGAAATTCTGTTTTCTGCTGTGGAAAACGGCAGCCAAAACAGTTGTCATCTTTCAAACAGTTTACAAGGCCACTGCTATGAGAAAAACACAAGTTTATGAGTGGTTTTCATGCTTCAGGAATGGTCACTTGATGCTTGAAGACCAACCTCATTCAGGGCATCCGTCAACACCCTGAATGAATGAAAATATCAGGAAAATTCATGAATTTTCATGATCTTGGAGGACCATCACTGAAAAATTGACGAACTTGTGGATATGACTGATATGTCCTGGAGTTCCTGCCAACAAATTTTGAGCAAAGAATTACAAATGAAAGGTGTTGCAGCAAAATTTGTTCACAGAAGATCAAAAGCAGTCATGACAGAATGTGTGTCGTGAACTCTAAAAGATCACTTTGAAAGTGATTCAAAATTTTTTGCAAAGGTCATCACTGGTGATAAAAGCTGGTGATACAGAATTTGCAGATGTAGAAGAGGTGAAGAAAAAAACAAAATAACAGTGGTATTAAAAGGCATTACTTCACAAGAATTCCAGCACTGCTTTGAACTGTGGAAAATGCATCTGGACTAATGCATTGCTTCAAATGGAAAATATTTTGATGATAAAAGTGTAAACATGTAAACGAAGTGCATAAAATAATATTGCAAAATTGCAGGTTTTTTGGGGGGTATCCCCTCGTATATAAATATATATATATATATATATATATATATATATATATATATATATATATATATATATATATATATATATATATATATATATACGTATGTGTATACATGACAGGCTTTATTTACATTATTTACATTTGACGGATATTTGTCCTCATCTTGTTTGTTGTTAACACAACGTTTCAGCTGATATATCCTCCAGCCTTCTTCAGGTGTCTTGAGGAAATTTCGAACCTGGGTTCTCATTCATGCCCAAGATCCTAAGCAGCGTGGACAAAAAATGCAATGGGGCAAAGTCTGAAATCATGTAGATGCAAAGTTAACTTCTTAACTATTCTGCCATGCCAGTCCTTATACCTAATCAGAAGTAATCAAAATTCCGGTAGATGTTTCCTAAATGACAAATTGCTAAAAATTAAGGAAGACATAAGCAGGATTTGAACTGAAGAAATGCAAAGCATTAAATTACATACTGATCAAAGTGAAGAACGCATAGCTCAGTGGTTAGAGCATCAGGCTCACACAATCATGAGGTGTTGAGTTCGATTCCCAGACTGGGCTGTGTGTTGTGTTCTTGATACTTTATTTCACATTGCTCCAGTTCACTCAGCTGTAGAGATGAGTTGTAACATTACTGGTGCCAAGTTGTATTGGACTTTGCCTTTCCCTTTGATAACATTGGCAGCATGGAGAGGGATGACTGGTATGCTTGGGCAACAGCTGGTCTTCCTTAAACAACCTTACTCAGACTTGTACCTCGAAGGGGAACTTTCTAGGTTCAATCTAGGTTCTTTACCCAATCAAAGCCATAGTTTTGAATATCTTTATTGCACTTAGTACCTGTAATATTATAGGGTTGCTATATAATCTCTTTTCAGTTAATATTGGCCCTTGAAGTTCGGGAAAGTCATTTTGTGTTTATGGTTAAATATATTAAATAGAAGTGAAAGAATAGACAAAGACAAAAAGAAAGGTGCAACTTAAACAGATGAGGATTGAATCTGAGACTCTTTAAATATACAAGTGTACTAATCACAACACATTACTTAATCAATCAACCTTCTATAAATAGCAGTCAAATCATCATCATACTAAACCTTGAAATTTTAGGAAAGAGCAGGGTAATGCAGTCTGAGATGCAGTGTCATCTTCTATCTTTTATCTTTTACTTGTTTCAGTCATTAGACTGTGGCCAATCTGGGGCACCGCCTTGAAAAATTTTCAGTCAAACAGATCAAACCCAGTAATTCATTTGTTTGTTTGTTTTTATATATATAAACTTGGTACTTACTCAGTAGGTTTCTTTCGCTGAACCGCTAAATTATGGGGATGTAAACAAACCAACACTGGTTATAAAGCAGGGGGTGGGGGAGCACAAACACACACACACATATATACAACAGGCTTCTTTCAATTTCCATCTACCAAATCCAATCACAAGATTTTGGTCAACCCATGGCTATAGTTAAAGACACTCGTTATTCATACAGGTTCCCACTGTTTACAGAAACGTGGTGCAATTTCCTGTGGTTACTAATTTTCGTTTAGGTCAAGTGTGCATGCAGGATTTAAGAGTCTTGAGCCATTCATTGAGCTGAGTACTGATTGTGATCAATTTGAACAATAGCCCACAGCTCAACAACAGTTCAACACTTTATTGACTGATACAGCAATGTCTTAATACCATGTGATGTTTCTCAATATTTATAGACACAGACAAACATATATCTATCACACATTTACTCATTCCCAAAACTTATATATATATATTGACACCTAACACTATTTCCCATAATTTAAACCAAGAAATTCTAACAAAATTGAAACGTAAAACAAAGACAAATATTATACAAAGATTCATTAGAATTTCTAATTATTTCATTCAACACCTTATCAGATTTTCTGCTGCTGGCTTTGGACAGAAAACTTTACAGAACTTTTGGTTGTAAGAATTGGTCTTTGGTTATAATTCCTTTCAGTGATTACCACGGATGTATCCAGGGGTGAATTTATTACCATACACAATTCGTGTGTAATTTTTCAGTTTCAGCTAATTAAATGTGTGCAAGCGTCAATGTTTAATATTTACGAGTATTTATGAATATGTATGTGTGTGTCTATGACTGTATGTGCCTCTACATACTTACACATTTCACATACACGCAAACGTATATATAATATATATATATATATATATATA
>NC_068988.1:45539691-45543671 GCF_001194135.2 Octopus bimaculoides | reverse complement strand
TATATATATATATATATATATATATATATGCATACATACTCATACATACACAACTACATAGATTGATAGATAGATGTAATTACATAGATATACATGAATAGGAATATATACACACACACACATGCTCACACACGTGCACACACACACACACACACACACACGCATACAAGCATGCACACACGCACACACACACACTTGCATGTGTGCACACACATACATACACATCAATATATCAACCAGACATTGTTGATATCTCTTCCAGAACAGTCAAGGTATAAGATAGTGTGAGATCTTCGAAGTGAAACCAGATGTATAAGTGAGATAAATATATATTAGTCAATGTTCTGATAATGACATATTATGAACACAAAAATATGAATGAATAGTGTTTCATTATGCTTCTAAGACAAACTTATATATAATCTATATCTACATATATGTATGATGGTAGAGAATTACAGAGTTGATAGTGTGTCAAAAATAATGCTTTCAGTTAGTTGTTTCAGCTCTCTAAGTTCAAATGCTGAGAAAGTCAACCGTTTTTTTTTTATCCTTCTGTGGTTGATAAATAATATACCAGTCAAAGATTGATGCTGATTTTTCTCTCCGTCTTTCTCTAACTCTCTCCTTCACACACATACACACACTGAATCCAATCTACTGTTGTATGAGAAAAGTTATGTGAGGCCACTTGTGGCATCTTTTCTCCAGAAATAGAGAAGGATTTTTGAGTAAGAAGATTGTGATCGCTTTTCATTGAAAAAACTGGAAATGTCCAACGAGAGATTGAACCAATAAGAGATTGGACCAATAAGAGATTGGATCACACAAGAGAAATACAGAAGAAACTCACTCACTCACTCACACACCCCAGCACACACACACACACACACACGGAATAGTGCAGCTGTTGCACAATCAGACATTCTAATCAGCATCCAGAAAATGGTCCCCCAAATGATAGTATAAAGTCACTCACAGGCATCTTCTAGCCACTTCCCCACCAGAGCACTTTGCTTTTTCTACTGATACTATTGTAACCTCTGTTGGTGTTGACTTGCAAATAATTAAGAAGGACATAAATGGCCTCAGTTCCTCTGGTCATGGAGAGAATTACCCTCTCTTCCAAACTCCACAAGTATAAAAATGTTATAGTTATATATATAAAAATGTAAGAACATATAACCATACATGTCGGATTTGCCTGTTATTACGTAACATGCTTCATAATTTTGGTATACATACTTTATTAGTATTTCCCCCAAAGTTCTATATACTCTGGGAACACATTAAAGCCCTTTTCAGGTCTACTTTGTTTGAACTGTTACTATCGGGTAACTAATTTGCATGTTATTATATAACTGACTTCATGATTTGGGTATTCATAACTTATTAGGATTTACTAAAAAGAAGATCCTATGTAAGACAGTTTGGTATTCTCTGTAAATGCACAAAAACTGTGTTAAGGGCTACATATTTTGCATTGTTGCTACTGGATTAGTGAAACAATTATGAGAATGGGACCAGGGGATAAGCCCCACTTTTCTGGGAATTACTGGGTATGTCAGCAAATAGTTATATATATAAAAATGTAAGAACGTGTAACCATACAATTCTCTATTTTTACACTATGCCATCTCCAAGAGAAGAGAGTCAGCAGAATCTTTAGTACATCAGACAAAATGCTTAGCAGCATTTTTTCCAGCTCTAAGCAGTCTGAGTTCAAATTTCATCAAAGTCGACTTTGCCTTGATCTTTTCAAGGTCAATAAAATAAATACCAATTAAGTACTTAGGTTAGATATAATCAACTTAATCCTTATCCTAAAATTTCTAACTTTCTGCAGTACACACACATTTGCCTCCTGCTTGTGAACATGCAAAAAAAACCTTATATTGATAATCCTTTCCCATTCCTCTCAATATTTACACACACACTTTAAATACTAATATGTATATGTGAATACATGTGAGAGATTATGGATATTATATAACTTAACATGGATGTGGATGGATTTTTATGGTCATTATTTGCCCAGATTATATCTAAGTTAATACCTTCTGCTGAGGGCACAAGGCTTCAAATTTGGAGGAAGGGATTAAGTCAATTACATCGACTCCAGCGCATAACTGGTATTTATTTATTTAATTGACCCCCGAAAGGATGCAAGGCAAAGTTGACCTCAGCACAATTTGAACTCAGAACGTGAAGATAGACAAAATACCATGAAGCATTTTGCTCAGCATGCTAATGATTCTGTCAGCTCACCACCTTTAGATCATATCTAAGTTAATAGTACCAGCCGGAGTAATCAATTAACCCTTTAGTATTTAAACTAGCCAGATCCAGTCCAAATATTCTATCATTTTTGGTGTTTAAACTGGCCAGATGTAGCCTCTCACACCTACCCTACAATATAATTCTAAACTTTAACTGTTACCCCATTAAAATCTCAAAGCTACACAATAATGCGTGGTTAATTAAATGCATGTGAATAAATAAGCATTAATTTTGACAGAACAATGTAAATGCTAAAGAGTTAAGTGATACTTTGGGACACTACAGCATGCTTAAGTAGAGAGTGGCTGTTTACTGAAATATGTTTGGGTGTCAGTTTGCTATTTACTGGAAGAATATTTTAGGGCTGTTTTCTCATATGATTATTCTTTGAATGAAGCAGGCCCAGTCAAGATAAAAGAACTTGTGTTGCAATGTTGTAATGTGACAGAACTCAATTTTTTTAGGTGGGTATGTAACCCGGGGGCCTAACTTTGAATGACCAATGAGCTTGATATGGACATTGCTTGGACAGAGTAAATGGGATATTTTCTGCATTGTACAGATGATATGCTCTTCCTGGTAGCATTAGAGAAAAGAGAGTTTGAAGTGATCTCAATCAAGATTTTTCAGGGCATGTTTTCTGATAAGACCAATTTCTATGAAATTCAGCTAATAATAGAGAGGAAAAATAATGTTTAATACATAGTCTCTTTTTCTCATTCTATGTAATATAATAGATTGGTTTCAAATTTTGATACAAGGACAGCGATTTCTAGGGAGGGATTAACTCAGTGTTCAATTGGTACTTATTTTATGACCCCAAAAGGATGGAAGGTAAAGTCAACCACTGCAGCATTTGAACTCAGAACACAAAGACGGACGAACTCATCCAGCTTGCTGCCTTCATATAATATAATATATTAAATACAATATACACATACACACAGGGGAGGCAGGAGTGAGGGAGTGAGGGAGGCAGGGGATGCATGGGTGGCAGAGAGTGAGGTGGTGGGAGAGGGGAGGCAGGGTAAGAGGAGGGGAGGAGGAGGAGGCAGTGTAGGAGGAGGCAGTGTAGGAGGAGGCAGTGTAGGAGGAGGAGGAGGCAGTGTAGGAGGAGCAAGAGGAAGTGTAGGAGGAGGAGGAGGAAGTGTAGGAAGTGGAGGAGGAGAAAGAGAAAAGAACAAGAAGAAATGGTATTGTTGATGATGATGATGATGATGATGACTGTATATTGAACACATGAAATTTTTATAGAACTGCCAAATCCACCATATCTATTCAAAGAATGGAGAAGAACTGCTATGTTTGTAGCAGTTGACTATTTTATAGTTGACATTGTTAAGCCTGCTGTTGGCAACAATATTACTGAAAAAGGTATTTAAATGAAAAAAATATTGTGATATAGGTGCAGCATGGCTGTGTGGTAAGAAGCTTGCTTCCCAAGCATATGGTTCCAGGTTCAGTCCCACTGCGTGGCAACTTGGGCAAGTGTCTTCTACTATAGCCTTGAGCTGATCAAAGCCTTGTGAGTGGATTTGGTAGACGGAAACTGAAAGAAGCCTGTCGTATATATATATATACATATATATATATATACTAGCAGAGGCACCCGGCATTGCTCGGGAATGAAATTGTTGCTTATATACTTGAAGAAAAAAAGGCAAAATATGCTGTATAGAAATTTGAGGACATTCTGAAGA
>NC_068988.1:45538006-45538607 GCF_001194135.2 Octopus bimaculoides | reverse complement strand
TACGTATCTCGCTTTACCCCTCTCGTTCTTCCTCTGTTACTACTACGTATCTCTTTTTCCTCCTCGTACTTCCTCTCGTTGCTCACCTATTCTTCTACTTCCTCCCTTTGTTTCTCCCTCTGCCACTCTCTCTCTCCCTCTTACACCGGCATGGTCACATGCTTCCGGTCAATGATCCTTTTCTTCCTTGGCTGTCACCGAGCGGACACACGAACTACTTCGTCCCTACTTTCAGGTTCGTGCCTCACAGCGTTCCTACACACATAATTTTTCTCGTCTGGCCGTGGAGCCTTTTCTGTTTGTTTTCCTGTCTTGTTTTTTGTCCGCCGCTACATTCTTCCATGGCAGGATTTAGTTTGTGTATGCAGGTTTAATTTGCGGTCCATGGGAGGAGCCGTTTTAGCGATGCGTCCTGCCCGGCTCTTCGAGGCGCCGGTGTTGGAGCGGGGGTGGCTGATGAAGGGGAATGTTCTCTATGTGGCTTGTGTGTTTTCTCGTCTACGTTTTGTTTGCAATGTCCTGTACCCGGATGTGCACCTATACATACAGGTGGATGTTGGTATGCACATACCTGTACGTATATATGCATATACTCATTTAT
>NC_068988.1:45531596-45537357 GCF_001194135.2 Octopus bimaculoides | reverse complement strand
ATATATATATATATATATATATATATATATATATATTAATAAATTATAGGGTAGCAAAAAAATTTTAGAAATTTTATTTACCACCAGTGGTCTAGCGAGAGTAAAAAAACAGTCAATAGACTATGTATTATTCATTTAAAATGCAGAGATGCCTATAATAGGACATCTACTCGCTTGCTGACGATAGTCCGACCTTGTAAGATATATAATCTTTATCTTACTAAAATTGACTTGAAACCATGGTACAGAATATAGATTGGTAAAAGTTTTTATTTTTCATTTCCTTTCGAAATTATCCCTAATTTTTGTGGTATATAGTCTTTTGCTGCTATTTCTAGCGAGTAGATGTCCTATTATAGGCATCTCTGCATTTTAAATAAAATATATATACATATATGTATATATTTGTGCATGAGTTTGTGCTTGTCCCCTCCACCCTCGCATAACAACGGATGTTGGTGTGTTTACGTCCCCGTAACTCAGTGATTGCGCAAAAGGGACTGATTGAATAAGTACTAGGCTTACAAAGAATAAGTCGTAGGATCGATTTGGTTAACTAAAGGCAGCACTCCAGCATGGCCGCAATCAAATGACTGAAAATTTTAGTCAGAGCTCTCAAGATTGCAGAGCAGGATAACAAGTGTGATATCATTAAGAGGAAGAGAGAACTCTATGTAATATTCCTAACAAAGACTTTGGTTCTGAATTCCAACATATTCTCCCAAATTTCTCATGCCCCTTCCCTGCTGGGTATTCCTGTACTTACTGTCACTCAGTATACCTCTCTTTCATTAAATATAATGAGAGAGGTAAATAATTAATTAAGCCAATTAAGAAATGTAATCAAATCAATATAATAATCATACGTGTGAGTGTGTTTAGTCGTATAGTATATTTGCAATGACAATTGATTTAATTTACTATTGCTTCTGCAGCTATAACAGGAACTACCACTGCCACTACCACTACCACCACCACCATCACCGCAACCACCACCATCATCATCATTGTCACTGCTACCATCACGATTGTCATCATTATCACTGTCACCACCACGACTATCACACCCATCATCATCATCATCATCAGCAGCAGCAGCAGCAGCAGCATCACCACCATCATTTGCATCACCATCACAACCACCATCATCGTCACTAAACCACTACAACCATCAACATCATCGTCGTTGTCATCGTTGTCATCATCATCATCATCACTATCGTCGTCGCAGTTGTCGTCATTATCATCATCATCATCATCATCATCATCATCATCATCGTCATCATTGGGTATGGTTGCTAAGGGACTGAGATTTCCTGGCACGGTAGGTCACTATCCAGTCATCCATGTAGTTAGATTGCACTAGAAGATAGCATACTCACTCACTGGCCTAGCAGCATTATTTTTCTAGTGCTACAAGGGTGAATGCTATCCACAAGGGAGAGAAACTGTAGGGGCATCAGGCTAATGGAGAAAGCAACAAAAGTTAGAGTAAGAGTTACAGCACAATTGATGAGGAATAGAACCTGCCTAGATGAGATGCAGCTTTGTTTTGTTGTAGGAAGAGATACTATTGACATCCTCTTCCTATTGCAACTGAACTACAGAATTATTTAGCTTTTACAGAAGTACTAAGGTGGTGAGTTGGCAGAAACGTTAGCACGCCAGTTCAAATTCCGCCAAGGTCAACTTTGCTTTTCATCCTTTCAGGGTCAATAAAATAAGCATCAGTTAAGCACTGGGGTCGATGTAATCGACTTAATCCCTTTGTCTGTCCTTGTTTGTTCCCTCTATGTTTAGCCTCTTGTGGGCAATAAAGAAATAAGAAGTATTTAGCTTGACATAAGTCACTGTACCATGCATTCATTAACTTGGAGTAGGCTTTGATAGGTAGCAGCTACAAAATTACACATTTTGTAATTGGGCAGTTGCTATGGAAACTAAGGTAGACGTGTACTTTCTGATGGTCATGCACATCGTACACAGGTGCAGCAGGCAAAGGTGAGAGTTATCAATGAATATACAAGTAGGGTTCACTGGGGCTTAGTTCTAAGTTCCTTCTGTTTATCATAGTCCTTTAAGCCATAGTAGAAGGATTTAAGTATGGTTGTTTGTGGCTACTCTCACATGCTGATGTCTTAGTTCTTAAAACAGGATTTCTAGGAATTAGAACCCAGGTTTGAAATTTCTCCAAGATACCTGATGAAGGCTGGAGGGTATATTAGCGGAAACATTGTGTTAACAACAAACAAGATGTGTTAACAACAAACAAGAAATATCCATCAAATGTAAATAATGTAAATAATGTACATAATGTACATAATTCCTCATCTCTTAAATGTAGAACTGTATGTATGTATGTATAGAGAAATTCTAAATATGGAAGCAAAGCAAAGCCAATTTCATAACTTGTGAAATAAATACAGTGTTGTCACTCAGCATACTGCCTCATGAAAGTCACTGCTAGCTCTCAATCTGCCTACAACTATGTGCTGCCATCTGTTGGTGCACTACAGAACCATTCCAGGAACTTTTTGATACCACTGCGTACATATACTTACATACATATCAACATAAGGTGCAGCCTCTCTTGGATTTATGACTGTTACATCACATCACACTTTGAAGGCTTATGCATTTGCAATTCAAGAACAGGAGATTGCTAAGAAATATCTCATAAACAAAAAGAACCAGTGAAACCCTTAGAGCTTCAGTAAAAATGTAGATTTTGTCATATTTCTGTGGAAGGCATCACACATGTGATTAGCAGCTGCCCAAAAATGTCATGAAGATATTACTTCCCTATGCAACTTGATGTTGACATTAAAACAATATACAGTACAATTCAGAAAAAGACTGTTCTGAAATAATAAAGAGAATCACCCTGTTATTGAATACACACACAAGAGCAATGAAGATTCTTTTGCCTTACAGTTCACAAAACAACCTCATTAATGTTGGTGTCACAATAAATTGCTTCCACTACATTCTGTAAATTATTGTTATTAGGAAAACCATTCAGCTGAATGGAAACATGACAAGGAAACATGACAAAAACTGAGTGTTATCAAGCCATGGTTCTCCAACATACCTCAAAGTGCACCAACTTCAAGTAAGAAATTACCCAGATCATAACTACACACCTAAATCCAATCTGTATATATATTGGAGGAACATTTCCATCAAAACTTCTGTCAGGTGTAAATGTTAGAGGCTGGATGTTGTGGTTTTAGACAAACAAGAAAAAGAACGCATTGTCATGGAGGTCAGCTGCCCGGGTAATGTGAATATCTCTTCAAACATCAAGGGGAAAGAGAATAACTATGAACAACTGTTTCAAGACCTCCAGCTTCTATATCCTGATTATAATATCACATTTACTCCATTAATAACTGGTGCACTTGATTTTGTGAGTAAAACTCTAAGTGATAATTTGAGCAAGCAAGGATTTTCTGAAACAAAAATCAGCCAGCTACCTTACACACTGCAAGTGCAATCTAATAGGGGAATAGTAAAAATATGCAAGACTTTTCTCAAGTTTGAAATGTGAATTTAGTTTTGTTATCTGCATTCCTTTGATAGAGCTTTCAGTCCTTCCAACTCCTTCCATAAAGAAAGGCTTCAAATAATTGAAAAACAGGAGGCAACATACACACATCCATGCAAACAAACATACATTCATACAAATGTACATACATACATACATACATACAAAATACATATATACAAGTGTATAAAATTCATTCATGGAGAGAAGACCACTATGTTATCTACTTACATGCTAAAAGGAGCAGTCAAAAACCCAAACCATGAATGAACATTCTTATTTAGAACACTTTGATTGTAAGCAAGCAAGACAATTTGGAGGAATTAAAAAATCAGTTAATTCAATACTCCGAAGTTTCACCATTAATGATTAAATGAATCAATTAATTAATCAATGAATTGATGAATTAACTATCCGTGGATTTTCAGTAGAATCGCTGGGACATGTAAATATAAAACTCAAATATATACTGAAGCACAAAGGGTAACACATGCATAATGAGTTTCATCATTATTCATCAAAAATTCAAATCAAATGACCTCACTCATCGTGCCAAGCCAGAGTAATACAGCAGGAAGATTTTATTTATGTTAGACATAATGTTGATTGAAAAGTTGAGCGATATTCAATGATTTCTGGATAAAGCTGTGGATATCAAAAGGTAAAAATCAACAATATTGAATGAGCTGAGCTTAGCACTACTTTTATCTCATTGAACCAAGAGATAACTTTGAAAATGTTGTTCTGCTGAGTAAGACAAGGGACAGGTTAATCTTGTATCTTTTATCTTTTACTTGTTTCTGTCATTAGACTGTGGCCATGCTGGGACACTGCCTTGAAGAAATTTAACCAAATGAATCAACCCAATATCTATATTCTTAAGCCTGGTACTTAATCATATTCTTTTGCTGAACTGCTAAGTTGCTGGGATGTAAACACACCAACACCTGTTGTAAAATGGCGATGGGGAACAAATGGACACAAAAACATACACACAAGTATGTCTTCATATATAGTGGGCTTCTTTTCAGTTTCCATTTATCAAATCCACTCACAAGGCTTTCCTCAACCTGCAGGTATAGTTGGAAACTTTTACCCAAGATACTATGCAGTAGGACTGAACTCAGAACCATGTGGTTGGGAAGTAAACCTCTTACCACACAGCCAATGTTTAGAATTTCTTTCCTATTTTTCTTATTGATTAGACATCACTTGGTTTGGCAGGATTTCTTAACATACATAAACAGTTAAATCTAAAGCTATTTTTATGGTCTTTAATAGCAATTAGGCTATTAAAAGTGTCTAGTCTTTCTGTTCTATCAACTATGTCTATGCTAAAAGCTATGCATTTAGCATCAATATTTATGCTGTTGTAAGCCTGATGCTTTCGCTTTGAAGAATTGTGGGTAATGATGCTATTAAGAGATTGAACATAGAAGACTAGCCCTACAGAACAACAATTAGTGTTTGCAAACACAGGTGAGTATAGACTTGCATTTGAAGTAGAAGGTGTTCCTGTTCTGGATATAATGTACAATATTTGTCTGTGTATGTTATCTGACTCTAATATTTCATTCCATATATCTGGCAGGTAATCTGTTGTGAGATGTATTTATGCCTTTTTTACAAGTTGTTGATGGTATGTATCCCCAAGTCAGCCCTGATCAAGCAAACTTATGATCAAAAGCATTTCAACAGTGACCATCCAATTTATTTGTCAGGACTACTTTATCCGCTGTGTAAGATACTTGTGTGAGATTTGAGACAAATTTGATTGCTCTTTTTTTTTCTGCAAGTCAATGACTGCATCAGCACTCCTTTGCTGCCCTTTTTTTTCTCAAGAGTCAGTTAGTGCTTGAAAACTGTGTTAATTTTTATGACATTGCAATACATTTGAAGGATATCTGTAATGAGTGAGAGTGAGAGAGAGAAAGGGAGAGAAAAAGAGTGAGAGAGTAAGAGAGGAGGAGGAGAAAAATATATGAGTGCAAAAAGAAAATGAGATAGCTGTAGTGAAAAGGAAAACAAAGGAAGGGAAACATGACTGACAGGTTGAAAAAAATAAAGGCATATATAATGCATGTATGCATATAATATGGGGGGGGTCTTGCACTGTATCTCTATCCCTCTCTCTCTCTCTCTCTATATATATATATATATATATATACACATACATACATACATGCAGATAGATAGATAGATAGACAGACAGAT
>NC_068988.1:45529969-45531586 GCF_001194135.2 Octopus bimaculoides | reverse complement strand
TATATATATACACATACATACATACATGCAGATAGATAGATAGATAGACAGACAGATAGATAGATAGATAGATAGATAGATAGATAGATAGATAGATAGATAAAGAGAGAGAGAGAGAGAGAGAGAGAGAAATAGAAAGGAGAAAGTGAGAGTGAGAAGTAATGAGAAAGATGAATAAAAACGTGGTGTTTTAAGCCAAGCTAAAGTAATGGTTTAACATATTTATTTAGTTCTTCAGTGATGTGTTTCTAGAATTCAGTCCATTTAACTTTCCACCAGACTTACCTCACTCAGGAAAATTCAGGAAAATTGGAGGAAGTGAAGTTACTTTCAACTTATTTTAGTTTTGTTATTTATTTATTTATTCATTTCATTTTACTTGATATCACAACTGGTGAACAATGGTGTCATTGGTTACAGGTTTGCAGTGGACCAATGATTGGTTCACTGCATTTTTGATGGACAGAATGATAAGGAAGTGTCTCTAAGTCACCAAGGAACAAATGTTGTTAGAGACTTCACTTGAAGGAGTACTGGCTTTTATTTTCTCTCTTGTGTTTACTTCCTTTACTGATGGGCATCAACAAAAACTACTCAGATGCTAACATAGCAGTCCATAATCTCTCTATTTGTCTGACTGTCTGTCTATCTATCTGTCTGTCTATCTATCTATCTATCTATCTATCTATCTATCTATCTATCTATCTATCTATCTATCTATCTATCGATCTGTTTATCTATCTATCTATTTATCCATCTAACAATCTATCTATTTATCTATCTATCAATCAATCAATATATCTATCTATCTATCTATCTATCTATCTATCTATCCATGTGTGTGTGTGTGCATTTCCTGTCAAAAGGGAAGAAAAAGTACTCAATACCATTGTAGAGATTAATAATATTTTTATTTTGGTATAGACAGTTTCATCCTACTCTGGAGTTTCACTTACAGGATCATCAGTCCAGTCATAACTTGATCCAGTGAATACAGCTGAAACTCCAGAGTAGCAAGATTAGCAAGGGGACTGACCGAATCAATATAAAAGCCTTGTATAATATCATCATCATCATCATCATCATCATCATCATCATCACCATCATCATCATCATCATCATCATTATCATCATTTAACTTTTGTTGTCCATGCTAGCTTGCTTTAAACAGTTTGACCAGAGCTGGCGAGCTGGGGAGCTGCACTAGACTCCAGTCTGATTTGGCATGGTTTCTGTCGCTGGATACCTTTTTTAATGCCAGCCATTTTACAGAGTGTGCTGGGTCTTCCACGTGGCACTGCACAGGCGCTTTTATGTGACACTGCACAGGCACTTTTAGATGATTCCGCATGGGTACTTTTAGGCGACCCATCATGGGGCACTTTTAAATGACACCACACAGATGCTTTCACACAGTACTGCACAGGCACTTCTGCATGACACTGCACAGGTGCTTTTATGCAGCACTGCATGAGTGCTTTTACATGGCACCACACGGGTGCTTTTATGCAGCACTGCTATGAGTGCTTTACATCACCAGCAGAATCGGTCTTAACATTCTGCTGTGGGATATATATATGTATATATATGTATATATATATATATATATATATATAT
>NC_068988.1:45529446-45529682 GCF_001194135.2 Octopus bimaculoides | reverse complement strand
TATATATATATATATATATATATATATATATATATATATATATATATGTACGTATGTATATGTATGTGTTTGCATATTGATATATGTACATATAGTGGAGGCACAATGGCCTCTGAAGAGAAGATTACATTCTAAATATCACTGATTCCTATGGAAGGTATAATTTGTAATCTACGAAACATAAGTTGGAAATAAAAGTATGCAGTTAATATATGCGTTTTACTCCATTCACTAAA
>NC_068988.1:45525722-45529436 GCF_001194135.2 Octopus bimaculoides | reverse complement strand
ATATACACACACACACACACACACACGCACACACACTCAGACACCCACACACATACATATATCATTAATTAAATATATTCTGTGAGAATATTATATACTGAATTTAAAATGAGTGCTCTTTGTATATAAGTATCAAAATTATTAATACTATAAAGTATTTAGACATTTAATACGGGTGATTATACATACTTTATTTTGAAATAAGAGCATGAAAATTATTATAAAAAAATTTTTCAAGAAAATATGTATGTTTAAAATAAAACTGTATTAAAAAATATATGTAAATATATAAAATATGACAGTTTAACAGTTAGGTAATTAATATATCTTAAGATCGTTTAAAAAAAAAAGTTCGTATTCCATGTTTTCGTATTCATATTTCATGTTGTTTACATTTTATGACATCCTGTACCCATATATGCATATGTATATACATATATATGTAAGTACGTACATATATATAAGTATATATGCATATATATATATATATTATTTATATTAATATATATATATATATATCTACACACACACACACACCCATATATATACATACATATATACACACACACATATACATACATATACATACATATATATACACAAACATATACATGCATGTATGTATGAATAGTGAAACTATAATACATATGATGAAATATAACATGAACAAGGTAGGGAAAATCAATTTAAACAAATAAGGTATTAAACTGATGCTTTTCCAGGGTTGAGGTATTAAGTGGGGAGAAAAGGAAAAGATAGATGAGTAGTTGAATGTATGAGTGCAGGTCTATCTGGAAGCAGGTATACAGGGTGAGGACTTAATAACATGGCATTGGTACAATATTCTACTGCTTTAGAGTTTATTCAAAATATGAACGGGAATATATTTTACAAAAAGGGAGAAAGAAAAAATTAAAAAGGGGGAGTAAGAACAAAATACAAGAATACAGCACCAAATGTTTGAAATGGTCGCACACCACAAGGTTCAGTGGAACCTCCTAAAGCAAGCCAGCATGCTCATGGCATTAGCACTGGTAACGGGGAAGTTAAAACACTGGAACAGCCAAATTCCCTCAATGGCAACACCTGACACCTTGGCGAGGCGAGCTGCCAATGATGACAAGAATTCATTGTTAGCGGCCCAGTTCCTCCAAATGTCTCAAACATCACTCATTAATCAACAATTAATATTCTTATTTTGTTACAACATATTTGATATTAATTGTTATTTTTTTTTAAATTCAAATTCCAAATAGTACAATTTTTAGCTGCAACTGGCACTCAGTCTATTAGATATAAATCATTTCTCTTCTGATATAATGACAGTGATGTAGAGATGATTTACAGGAATATTAAACTGACTTCAGTACTTGACTGGTACTATATTTTTAATTAATTCCTGAAGAATGGAAAGCAAAGTTGTCTTTGGCAGGATTTGAATTTAAAGCATGAAAGACCATAAATACCATAAGCATTTTTCTGACCCACTAATGATTCTACTAATCCATACATTAAATGGTGCCATTCAACCTGGTAAATTATGAAGATACATGTTTCAATGCAAAAGTTATATGAAGTGGTATTTTAGAGACTATGAATAAATTATTTTACACATACTCACACACACACATATGTATGTATGTATGTATGTATGTATGCATATATTCACATCATTGTCATCATCATCATCATCACCATAGTTTTAATGTCCCCTTTTCCATGCTTCCATAGGCTGAATAGAGTTTGTTGAGGTAGATTTTCTATGGGCAGGAACCCTTCCTGTTGCTAACCCTTTACCTGTTTCCAAGTAAGGTAATATATCCTCTAGACCAAACATATTTTCACAGAGGGTTAGAAATGATGGACAGTGCTTGCATGAGGGCAACAGTCATTTACAATGATCAGGCTATGTCAAAGCAAGGAAACACACAATCACACGTATACTTCTGTGTGTATGTGTGTGTGTATAGGTACAGGCGTGGGTGTGTAGTGAGAAGCTTACTTCTCAACCACATGGTTCAGTCACACTATGTAGTACACTGGGCAAATGACTTCTACTATAGCCTCGAGTCGACTAAAGCCTTGTAAGCGGATTTGGTAGAGGGAAACTGAAAGAACCCCATTGCATATATGTATGTATATATTTATGTGTGTGTGTCTTCTTGTCTGTGTTTGTCCCCACCACCATTACTTGACAATCGATGTTGGTGTGTTTATGACCTGTAACTTGGTGGTTCAGCAAAAGAGACCAATAAAATAAGTATTAGGCTTACAAAGAATAAATCCTGGAGTTGATTTTTTTTACTAAAGCCTAAAACCCTTTAAGGTGGTACTCCATCATAATGACAGTCAAAGGACTGAAACAAGTAAATATATATATGAGGAGTGTTCATTGAAGATTTCCCCTGACCCACTTCCCAAGGACTGGGATAAATGAAACTTGGCATAATTATTAGTCCTTCTTTACACAGCCACCACCAATGGGGATACATTTCTCTCATTGCTTTATGCAGCTGTGAAAACCTCGTCTGTAGAAGTCAGTTGGTTGCATCTGGAGCCAAGACTTTACCTCAGAAATAAGTTTATCATCATCCGAAAAGTGTTTCCCCTTCAAAATAGACTTCATGGTTGGAAAGAGATGGATGTCAGATGGTGTGAAGTCAGGAGAGTAAGGGAGATGAGGAAGGATTTCATAGCCACAGTAGTGAGCTTCATCTGGGTAATATGTGCATTGTGAACTGGGGCGTTGTCTTGGAGAAGGCAGACTCTTTTTGTCAGCATACCACACCTCTCTGCTTTGGTAGCATCCTGCAATTTCAGTAGCAGAGAAGCATAATATGCCCCATTAAGTGTGGTGCCCTTTGCCAGGATATCCATCACCACAACTCCATGCTGGTGTGAAAAGACTGAAAGCATCACCTTGCCTACTGAGAGTTGGACATGAGCCTTCTTTAGAGGTGGTGAGTTATCATGCTTCCATTGCTTCAACTGGATTTTAGTCTCAGGATCATTGTGATGGATTCATGTTTCATCCTGTGTGATATGTCTGCTGAAAAAGTACTCTTTGTTTTCATGGCACATTGCCAAAAGAGCCTGTGAATAATTGACTTGCTCCTGTTTCGTAAATGATATGAGCATCTGGGGAATCCATCGTGCAGACAACTTCCACATGTGCAAATAATCATTAATGATTTTTGCCACAAACTCTACACTTATCTCCACTTCTTGGGCTAGTTGCCAAATAGTTATGCGACGATCCTCCAAAATGGCAGCTTCCACTTTATGGATGGTGTCATCATCAATGATGGAATGTAGTCATCTAGGAATAGGAGCAGTTTCCACCAGTGTCCAACCACAGTTGAACTGGCAATGCCCGTGAATTACCATGTTGTATGATGGTGCATTGTGTCCATAAACTTCTTCCATCTCATTGAATGTCTCATTTGGTGTATGACCTTTCAAGTATAAGAACTTAATCACTGATCTGCATTCAAACTGCCTCCATTATAACACTATAGCCAACTTCAGCAGCTGTAAAACACAAACGAATACTAGTGGAAAGCTGCAATTTACAATGTTACATGTATGATTATACTTGTACAAGTTCCATTTCCTGCAATGACCAGAAGTAGTTCAGGAGAAATCTTTAATGAGCACTCCTTGTATATGTGTGTGTGTGTGTGTGTGTGTGTGTGTGTGTGTGTATGTGTGTGT
>NC_068988.1:45524419-45525655 GCF_001194135.2 Octopus bimaculoides | reverse complement strand
TATATATATATATATATATATATATATATATATATATATATGTATATACATATATATATAATAATACAAATGATATATGAGCATATGCATGTATACATACATATATGTACATACCTACATCTACATGTATATATAGATGCATATCAGGGTACAGGACGTCAAATAACGTGGACAAAAAGGGAACGGGAACATAAACAAAGCACAAAAAATGGACTTTTTTTACAGACAACAGAATGAACACATAGGAGAACAGACAAGCCACGTATGGAACTTTTCCTTCATCAGCTGCCTCTATTCTAAACTAGGCATATATATGTGTGTATATATATATATACATATTCTGTAAATTATAATAATAGTAATATTTTATAAGCTTAAATCTTATAGTGATCACTGCACAGTGAGTAAAGAAAAGAGTATAATAATGGAGCATATAAGCTCTTGACAGAAAAAAGTAGCTTTTCCTGTATGCGTGGGACTCGAACCAACACCTCTTTGTTTACATGATTAAATGTACTACTGATTATACCAACTCACCAACCAGCTTCTTTCAGTCAGATTTAAGAACTATAATTACAACCATGTGGTTAGGAAGCAAACTTCTTACCATGCAGCCACGCCTGCACCTATATATATATATATATATATATATATATAAATAATAGCTGCTTACAGCACCTAGGTTTCTCCTTTTGAAATTTTCCAGAGTAATACTCACCTACCCAGACAATTACTTGGTAGTCGTTTACTCCATGCTGAGTTTCCCTGTGCTTTAGAGAGGTTTTGTTGCCCTCATCCATCCAGGTTAACTTCGCCTGTGTTAGCCTTGTCATGAATACCTAACCAAGTGTTGTATTTTGATTCCAGTTGCACTTAAGGAGGACTCAATATATTGTTAACATTTGTTCAGTCATTGAGTGTATTCTCTCCTGAAATACTCAAGCACTTATTTAAGGGTTTCCCAAGCCTGACGTCATTTTTCCCAAGTCCTAGAAGACATATTCTTCCAATAAGAGGAGATAGGATTTGAGCTCAAGATGTACCAGACCATAGCAAGTACAACAAAACATCTTGTCAAGCACTTACACTTTGTGTTGTGTTTGTGATTGTTTATGAGTGTGTGTGTGTGTGTGCATGCGTGTGTGTGTGTGTGTGCACGCGTGTGTGTAGTGTATTTTATATAATATATAAATAACAAAAATGGTGTGTGTGTGTGGTTGTGTGTGTGTGTGTGTG
>NC_068988.1:45520825-45523325 GCF_001194135.2 Octopus bimaculoides | reverse complement strand
CCCGAAATTTTTTTGTGGGGAGAAGGTCAGTCGATAAGATCGACCTCAGTATCCAACTGGTATTTAATTTATCAACCCTGAAAGGGCGTGAAGGCGCATTACTCAGTAGTTAGGGCGTCGAGCTTACAATTGTGAGGTTGTGAGTTCAAATCCCAGACCAGGCTGTGTGTTGTGTTCTTGAGCAAGACACCTTATTTCACGTTGCTCCAGTTCACTCAGCTGTACAAATGAGTTGTGACATCACAGATGCCAAGCTGTGGCCTTTTCCTTTCCCTTGGATAACTCTGGTGGTTTGGAGAGAGGAGACCAGTATGCATGGGCGACTGCTGGTCTTCCATAAACAACCTTGCCCGGACAGGTGCCTGGGAGGGTAACTTTCTAGGCGCAATCCCATGGTCAGTCATGACCGAAGGGGGTCTCAGTGACCCTGAAAGGATGAAAGGCAAAGTCGACCTCAGCAGAATTTGAACTCAGAACATAAAGACAGACAAAATACCGCTAAGCATTTCGCCTGGTGAGCTAACATTTCTTCTGCTAGCTTGCCGCCATTGTTATCAATATTGTTATTGTGTTGTTGGTATTGTTGGTGTTGTTGTTTTGTTGTGCTGTGGAGGTAACGATGATAGTGGTAGTAGAAATAGCAGTAATGGTGATAGTCTTCATAGTGATGGTGGTATGTAGTGGTGGGGATAGTGGTAGCAGTTGTGGTGGTAGTGACAGTGATAATGGGGGTGGTATTAGTGATGGTGATGGCAAGAATGGTCATAGCAGAAGTGAAGGTTGACTTAGTAATCCTAACAACGATTGTGATGATGATAGCCTGGGTGATAGTGGTGGTCTTATTGGTGGTAGAGGTAGAGCTAGCAGTTATGGTTGTAGTGATGGTTGTAGTAGTGGTTGATGTGATGATATTTGTGTTGGTAGTGGTGGTGGTTATGGTAGTGTTGGTGGTAGTTGTGGTAGTGTTAGTGGTAGTGATAGTGGTAGTGATAGTGGTTGTGGTTGTAGTAGTGTTGGTGGTAGTGATAGTGATTGTGGGAGTGGTAGTGGTAGTGGTGGTGGTAGTGATAGTGGTTATGGTAGTGTCGGTGATAGTGGTGGTGGTGGTGATAGTGGTTATGGTTATGGTTGTAGAGGTGGCGGTGGTGGTAGTAATAATGATGGTAGTGGTGGTAAGATGTGGTAGTGGTTGTGGTTATGGTAGTGTCAGTGGTATTATTGGTGGTAATGGTAGTAGTTATGATAGTGCTAGAGTTGATAGTTATGGCAATGGTAGTGACAGTGTTAGGGGTTTGGATTATAATAGTGTTGGTAGTAGTGGCAGTGGTGGCTGCGATAGCGGTGGCTCTGGTAATGGCAGTGATTATGATTGTGTTGGCGATATTGGTTGTCGTGACAAGGTATGTGGTTTCAATGGTGAAGAAAGTAAGGATAGAACCAATGATCTTAGTATTGGCTATTGTCACAACCACAGCTGTGATGAGACTTGTGACGTTAGTAGTAGTAGTAGTAGTAGTAGTAGTAGTAGTAGCAGCAGCAGCAGTAATATTAGTGTTAGTGGTAGTGGTAGTTGTTAATAGTAATTCTTGATGTTGTGGTGCAGTTGTCATAGTGATTGTTAGTACAATTGTTGTTATTTATTTCTTATATATATATATTTTTTTTCTTTTTTCTTTTTATATCCAGTGTAGTATCGGTGTTGGGAGGTAGGGCTTTAGTCTCATTTATGTTAGGAAGGTGGAGGGGTGGATTAGTAGCATTAGATGGCCGATGCTAATGATGTATAGATGGACTGGAACCAGCAGAGGAAGGAGGAAGCCATGGAAATGGAGTCAATGCCGATAGTATCAGTGGTCGCCTTTTGTCTTGTGGGTTTTTTTTTTATCATTTTTATTCCTGTAGGCGGAGGTGTGGTGAATGGGGAGGTGTAGTGTTGCTGCTGGCGGTGCCAAATGGTGATGGCTGCACAATTGGTAATAGTGATTACAGAAGAAGTATTAGCAGTTTGGATGCAACACTGCAAGATCAAAGACTCAAAGTAAAAAGTCCTTCGATTCATGTCATGAGTTCAATGCATAAATAATTACTGTATTTTTCTATTACCATTGTTGTTACTGTTTTTGTTGTTATCATCATCATCATCATCAGCAGCAGCAGCAGCATTATTGTCATCGTCATCAATACGATCATCGTCATTATTATTATTATTACATTGATCATGCACTTTCAATGCAACCGAGTGAAGCCAGTTGCAGTCGCTGCTTTATTGAAGAAAAATGTTTAGATGTATGCAAAGAGCTGTTGGAATTATTGATCGAAATCTTTGGAAGTGATGTGTAGAATATGATTCATTGCCTGAAAGTTAAGAGTAAGCACCATATCATCTATATATCAAATTTGGCTACACATTGAGCAATATGTATATGTTCATACATATCCCTATATATATATACATATATATATATATATATATATATATATATATATATATATATATATA
>NC_068988.1:45518437-45520653 GCF_001194135.2 Octopus bimaculoides | reverse complement strand
TATATATATATATATATATATATATATATATATATATATATATATATATATATCTATATAATATATAATGAGTATCTGTATATGCATATATATATTTATACGTAGGTGTGTGTGCATATATGTATGTATGTGTTTGTGTGTGTGCTTAGCATATAAGCTCACACACACACACACACACACACACACTCGCACACGCCACGACACTCACATATATGTAGTGAAGGTAATCCTGAAAGTGACAGTGAGTTCCATAAATCTGTTGAATCATTGGGTAACCACTTGATATAGTACAGACCCAGGAGGAATAAGTTAAGGAGAGTTAAGTATATTGGCCATGGGTATCAAACAGCAATGTTTGACGAGATACAAACCCCCATATTCTGTCATTGCATACATTATCAATGTAATTTACTTACAAGCCAAATTGCCATTGAAAGAGTTTCTATACGGTTATTTCATCTGCTAGAATTATCAGCTGGATCCATGTCAAATTCCACCTACCTGCTGAAAAGGAATAAAAGATACATTTCAATGTAGTCTTGGATAAAATATGTCTCAAAAATAAGATTGGATGGTTATGGATGGAATGCATCAGAACATGGGGGGATTAAACAAAATGACAACATATAGCTTCCTCAGATTTTCCATGATGTGAATGTATGAATATTCTAACATATACATGTGCTCACACACATACACACACACATGTATGTATATATACATATAGAAGGCACATGGTAGAGTTGTTAGTGTATTCGGCTCATGATTGTATGGTTGTGAGTTCAATTTCTGGCTGTGCATTGAGTCCCTTATTTCATGTTGCTCCAGTCCACTCAGCTGGCAAAAATGAGCCGTACTTGCCTTGTCACAGTCTGTGTCATGCTGAATCTCGCTGAGAACTACTTTAACCTTTTAGCATTTAAACTGGCCATATCCAGCTAAAATATTCTACCTGTTTCATGTTCAAAGTGGCCAGACAGCTACCCTATAATATCATCCAAAAAATTAATATTTACTTCATCAAAATCTCAAAGCTACAAAATAATGCACAATTAATTCAAAACAAAGTGAATAAAGAAGTATTACTTTTGACAGAATACTGCTTTCTACTATAGGCACAAGGCCTGAAATTTTTGGTGGGGCAGGGGTACTTAATTTATCGACCCTGAAAGGATGAAAGGCAAAGTCAACCTCAGTGGAATTTGAACTCAACATAAAGACAGACAAAATACCACAAAACATTTTGCCTAGTGTGATAACAGTTCTGCCAGCTCACAGCCTTTACTTTCCACAGAATAATGTGAATACTAAAGAGTTAAGGGTATACATGTCTGTGGAGTGCTCAACCACTTGCCCATTAATTTCGTGAGTAGGCTATTCCATTGATCAGGTCAACTGGAACACTCACCATCATAACTGATGGAATGCCAGTTTTTATATATACACATATATCATCATCATCATCGTTTATCATCTGTTTTCCATGCTGGCATGGGTTGGACGGTTTGACTGGGGACTGGCAAGCCAGGAGGCCACACCAGGCTTCAATCTGATCTGGCAATAATTCTACAGCTGAATGCCCTTCTTAACACCAACCAGTCTGCGAGTGTAGTGGGTTGGTGTTAGCATACTAGATAGCACTAGTTTTGCTAGAAATAGGTGTCAAAATTGACTTGATTAGCTACAAGCACTGAAAGTTAGTTAACATGCTAATGAAATAAGGAAAGCAAAAGGAAAAAAATAGCCAACACGCTGTGTTAATTTTCAATGTCATAGCTAATTGAGTCAACATTGGCGTTACTGGTAGTAGTAGTAGTATTAGTAGTTGTTAATAGTGATTCTTGATGTTGTGGTGCAGTTTGCCTTTTGGATTTTTGCTAAATAGCCACCTATACATCATCATCATTATTATTATTATTATTATTATTATTATCATTATTATTATTATTATTATTAATAATAATAATAATAATAATGATAATAATAATAATAATAATGATAATAATAACAAAAGGTGGCAAGCTAGCAGAATCATTAGTGCACTGGACGAAATGCTTAGCCGTATTTTGCCCTTCGATACATTCTGGGTTCAAATTCCACACTCAGAATATAAAACTATTAAACAAAAATTGTTAAAGAATATTCTTTTTTACTTTAGTCACAAGTCCCAAAATTTTGGGGGAGGGACCAGTAGATTAGATCAACCCCAGTACGCA
>NC_068988.1:45512678-45517913 GCF_001194135.2 Octopus bimaculoides | reverse complement strand
TATATATATATATATATATATGTATATATATACATATGTGTGTGTGTGTGTGATTGTATGTATTTGTGTGTCTGGGCTTGTCTCCCCCCCCCCAACCATCACTTGACAACCAAATATTGGTGTGTTTATGTATCCATAACATAGTGGTTCAGCAAAATAGACCTATAGAATAAAGTACTAGGGTTGCAAAGAATACATCGATTTGTTCGACTGAAGGCAGTGCTCCAGTATGGCTGCAGTCAAATGACTGAAACAAGTAACAGAATAAAAGAATAAAAGAATAGATTTTACTACAAAACGTTCTCCTCTACAAAATGATGTGACTAACAGTGATACATATGTACTTAAAATAACATGGTAGAATTGAATTAATCATTTATGCAGCTGAAACATTTGGAGCTATTTATATACTTAATAACGATATAAGGTAATAAATGCATTTTACTTTTAATTTCAACTTCGATATTTCTGAGATAAATCGATTTAGTTATTAATGCCACAACTGTTACATGGGTAGAGATGGGATATCTTGGAGAGATGTAATTACAGGAGTATCAAATTAATGTAGCATCTTATGAAAGTCACAGGAAAAACTATAGCTCAATTTATTAAGGAGAAAGTTAACCTAGATGAATATCAGTTTTGTTTTGTAGTATGAAGAAGTACTATTGTTGCTATCTTCCTAGTGAGACAACTGGAGAAGCACCTGGTTTCTAGTAAGCCACTGTACTTAGGAACAGTATGTGTCAATTTGGATAAAGCCTTCAACAGAGTTCCTTGTTTGGTGATTTGCTGATTCCTTTAGAAGCTAGAAGTAGATGAAATGGCTTGTAAAATATTATAAAGTCCATGTGCAGAGGTGATTTCTGCAAAGTGAAAGCAGTGAATAAAGGGATGAATATAGGGTAGAAGTATGGATCCATCAGAGCTCAGTGCTCAGTATTCTATTTATCAGAGTCCTTTTGGTCATAACAAGGAAGTTTAAAACTGGATTCCTAATAGAACTCTTATATACTAATGACTTTGTTCTTATAGCTGAATCTGTTGTCAGAAAAACTTTCTGGCTTGGAAGCAGAACCTGGAATCAAAATACATCAAGCTTAACTTACTAAAGACTAAAGTATTAGTTAGTAGGAAAACAGACAGGACCCAGGTAATAACCGAGTCTTGTCTGCTTTCCTATCAATTAATACTTTAGTCTTTGCTGGATATATAGAAATGGAGTACATAGAAATTTGGTACAGTGTTCCCAATGAAAACTATGAACTTACAAAAGGTGTAGCAGGATCATAGACAGGTCAACATAGAAAACAGACTTTATATATGGCATATGCACTGAAGCAGTAAACTTCAAGAGCACAGGAAATAGATGCCATTGAATACTGAGTTGGATCCCAGAGATAGTAGATAGCTTCTGTTATGTGAATGATCTAATCTGCAATGAGGAGGATGTTCTCAACGTACAGTAGCTAGAGGGTTGCAAAGTCTGGGCATCTCTTACCTCTGAAGGTAACAAAAGATTTCTGTCTCAGAATGTAAGGTAGATTGTATAATGTTTGTGTATGAACTGCCATGCTACATAGTAGAGAGACATGGGCTCTGAATGTGGAGGTTAGAGAAAATTGATGCAAGCATACTCCACTAGATGTGCAATCTCAGGGTGCATAATCAATGAAGTACAAATGTGTTGAGAGGAAAACTGAGTATAAGAGGAATGGGATATAGTACACATGTGAGAAGACAACATAGATTTGGTTATGTAATGTATATAGATGGGGACAGTTTTATAAAGGAGTGCTGGTCATTCACTGCAGAGAGGAGCTATGAAAGAAGAAACGTTAGAAGATGTGAGATGAGCTACTAAAAGAACATACAATGGTGCTGAAACAGAAGATATGATAAAGATCCAAGATTATTGGTGATGTACAGTACTCAAGAAGATTTGCTAGCCATGCTAGCTCTCAAAGCATAATGCACACAATTAAATTCCCTACCCCCACACAGACAACTGAGTCCTTCACCCAATCCATTTCCTATTGACATTTGTTCTTCATTCTTATCATCAATAATTTCTTTCCTTTGTTGGTGTCCATCTCCCATTCTCTGGATTACTTTCAACCTCAAATATCACTCCTTCATCACCCTGTCACTATTCATTCATCCCTCTCTTATCTATTGCATTATCCTGTTGCTGTAAGAAGTCAAAGCAGAACTTTCTACAATATACAATACCATCTCTGTGCTTTTAGACAGCATTCCTTCTCCTCTTTACCATTTCCAATCAGGATCCATCTTTCTTTCTTATTGTACCCCACTGATATTTACCCCTTTCTACCACCATCACCGTCTGCCCATTCTTCACTATTTTCACATACATCTGACTTCTTCCAGTCAATATTTATATCCATTTCCCTCTCTTCCCACATTCTTACAACCTTAGCCACACCTCACTCTAATTCTTCTGAATTCACACTCTCTTCTAAACATTGCTTGGACCTATTTCTACAAGGGTATATTCAGGCATCTTCTCATCACCATATTTACTTCTGCTTGAGACTCATTCCAGCTCCCTCATCCACCCATTTAAAATACAAAGTCGCCATAAATCTTTTCCACAACCAGTAAACATATTCCTGATTCCCTCAATATACATTAACCTTTTGATACTTTGCCTGAAGTGACAACCCTATCTCCTATGCTCCCTCTCAGTAGAAGGGGTTCTTTAGTCTTGTAAGTTTCAAGGCGACCCTGTGAGTTCATGTTCCACAAAAAATGTACCCAATGCACTGAGCTGTGTTGGGAGCTTTTTTCTGGTGTTAGAAAGGGCTGGAGAGATCAAACCAGAATTGTGACACTGAAGCAACGTTTGGCCCTCTGATTCTTATCAAAACATCTAACCCTTACTAGAATGAGAAATGAATACGAAATGATGATGATGAGTTCTGGGCTTTGATTAGTTCAGTGGCTGGTTAATTCAGAGTGGTAAGTCTAATAACTCAGCTAACTCAGGGAAATTTTTTCAGTACCATTATTGTAATTAGCATAATCAGTAAATAGTTTTCATACATAAATCTATGTCCTCTTATGTCATTGTAATGTATGGTAGTTATATGTTAATCTATGCTTCATGTTGAAGATTTTAAAAGATCAAAACCTGTCTGGAGTTGACATCAAAGATCAGATTCACTCTTCACTTAATAACTTGATTAATTTTTAATCAACATTAATCATGGAGTTCTTTCCCTTGCCTTACTTGACAACAAGTTTCCTTAACGCTGATGACATTTTTTATTATTTTGGACGTAACTCAACTGATTGAAAATTCTTTTGAGATTACTAGATTAAGAAGGTTAGCTTGCACTTGACATCACTGAAATGCAATTGCATAGCATAACTGAGGAACATTAAAATAATCATTTATTCCTGTGTCACCTTTTAAATTAGTTATAGAAATAATAAAGATAGTTGATATATAAATTTCACTATAAGTTCCAACTTCAGTATTGTTGAAATAGATCAATATCATAATAATTAATAGTACATTTAGTATCGTTATTAATGAAGCCTTAATTACTTCTTAGAAAGATTAAAGTTGATTGGTAGGCTTAAATTTTGGATGGCAAACTATCATTTTGGGTAATATGCCAAACTTTGGGTAGTGTCCTTACTTTTAAGAGAGTAAATCTAATATTTTGGTAAAAGATTTAATATACTTATTTAATTTTTGGAAGCTTTATGCAGGTTTCCTTCTTTTGCAGATATATAGACCAGAGTCCTTTGTCTTCCTTTCACCTGACAAGCTTCTCAAAATGGAAGGATTTATATATGTGTGTGTGCATGTGTGTCTATGACTCTGTGTGTGTGTGTGTGTGTGTGTTTGTGTGTGCATGTGTGTGTGTGAGACTATATGTATACATACATGAACACACATATATACTTATATGTTAAGATATATATATATATATATATACACACATTCACACACAGCACACACACCTATGACATCATCATCCTCGTCATCGTCATCACTTCACATCCATTTTCCAATGAATGTATGTATGTATGTATGTAAGTAGGTAGATAGGTAGGTAGGTAAGTAGGTAGGTAAGTAGGTAGGTAGGTAGGTAGGTAGGTAGGTAGGTAGGTAGGTAGGTTGGCTTACATGCATGTATGTGTGTGAATGTGAGAGAATGTGTGGTGTATGTCTCTTTGTGTGCGCATGTGTGTATGTGAACATGTGTGAATGTGTGTGTGTGCGTGTGTGTGTGTGTGTGTGCATGCGTGTGTGTGTGTGTGTGTATACATACACATAACATGGATCAATCCCTGAAATTGGAAATCGAAGAACATCAAAAGTTTCTGATCCTTCTATCAAGAATGCAGTTTGAAAAGATATGACAGATATGGAGCAATGATAGACAATATAAATCACTCTAGAATGTGACTGCTATTCAAGGTAAGTATCACAACAGAAAATAAGAAAATAATTTAAGAGAACAGAAATATATTGTGTTGTATATGCAATCAGTAAGACTTATGTAGTAGATCTTACTGTAATATCTCTGATTTAAAGCTGCAATAATAATTAGTATTGAATATCTGATCAATAAGCCATGTGTAGATATTTTTGTTTTTTTACTTCTTACTCAGGGAGAGAAACATGGTTCTCATGACCCAATGTTTTTTTCAGGCTGAAAGCCATGGGAGGAGTGGTGGAAATCATCATCAAACCAGAGAGCTAGCCTAAATGTTGATAATGGAGTGAAGTTTCTTTAATGCAACCAAGGACTATGTGGAAGTATGAAACTGAGTAATGGATTATGTCTGCCATTCAAAAACTTTGAGAATATATACATCATTGTCGTCATCGTCATCATCATTTAATGTCCGCCTTCCATGCTGGCATGGGTTGGACGTTATTTCTCCTCATCTTGTTTGTTGTTAATGCAATCTTTCGGCTGATATACTTTCCAGCCTTCATCAGGTGTCTTGGGGAAATTTCGAAACTGGGTTCTCATTCCTAAGATATTTTTCGATGTTGTTGCTATTATTATTATTATTATTATTATTATTAGTATTAGTATTATTCAGGTCACTGCCTGGAATCGAACTCGGAATCTTGGGGTTAGTAGCCTGCACTCTTAACCACTACGCCACAGGCATATGGCGTAGTGGTTAAGAGCGCGGGCTACAAACCCAAGATTCCGAGTTCGATTCCAGGTAGTGACCTGAATA
>NC_068988.1:45502678-45510197 GCF_001194135.2 Octopus bimaculoides | reverse complement strand
GCGACCTGATTAATAATAGTAATAATAATAATATAATAATAATAATAATAATAATAATAGTAACATCGATAGGAATGAGAAC
Organism: Octopus bimaculoides; assembly: GCF_001194135.2. NCBI lineage: Eukaryota > Metazoa > Mollusca > Cephalopoda > Octopoda > Octopodidae > Octopus > Octopus bimaculoides. The sequence goes on along the minus strand of NC_068988.1, from coordinate 45,510,115 downwards.
CCAGGTTCGAAATTTCCCCAAGAAGGCTGGAGGGTATATCAGCCGAAACGTTGTGTTAACAACAAACAAGATGAGGACGAATATCCGTCAAATGTAAATAATGTAAATAATGTAAATAGTTCCTCATCTCTTAAATATAGAACTGAATAATAATAATAATGATAATAATAATAATAAATAATAATAATAATAGTAATAACAATAATAATAATAATAAAAACAACATCGAAAAATACCTTAGGAATGAGAACCCAGGCTCAAAATTTCCCCAAGACACCTGATGAAGGCTGGAGTGTGTATATCAGCTGAAACATTTTGTTAACGGCAAACAAGATGAGGACAAATATCCATTCATTTTCTAGCAATAGCTTCCTATCTTTGTAAGATGTCATGTTGTAGTAGTGCTACCAACAGGAATGCCCTAGAAATGATTCCATTTGAAGTGGCTCATTGGTTTCAGTTTAAATTAACTTGAGATTTGAAAATTGTGGACAAACTTGACCATAAAGACTGTGCATTGGGGAAATTTGGTAATGTAATACACATTCCCTTTAGAATATGGTTCCACATCCAAAATACTGTTCCATTGGTGTCAGTAAAATTTCATCATCATCATCATCCTCATCCTGATCATGATGATGATGATCATCATCATCATCATGACAATGGCAGTGAGAAAGATAATTATGATGAGTTTAAATCAGAACATATTTTCATCGTAAAAAAATCACTTTGTCTCTTCATCAAAATGTTTAATTCACACTATGAAATGCAATGTAGGTAAGGGGGCTCCGAAAGAGGTATCAGGGAGTAGTGTCCCTGCCTTCCTGAGCTAGTTTTCCACCACGTTTCTTAAAAAATCATGGTAGAAGCCTTGGTCTCGGGACCACTCATGTCTAGAAACTGAGGTTGGGGGTAAGCAAGGGCTTGCTCCCCATAGAAAATCCAGCTCCCAAAAAGCTTCATGATAGCAAAGGAGCATGGGCACCAGCCAGCCCAAAGATTGGGGTGGGCTGCACCTATCTACCTCAGTTGCTATGGCACTGAGTTAGATCCGACCACCCCTGTTAACGGGGGCAAAACCTGGATTTAAAACACTGGATGATGATGATGATAATGATGATGATGACGATGACGACGACGACGACGACGACGACGACGACGACGATGATGATGATGATGATGATGATGACACTATTAAATGTAATGGTTGCAACAAAGATTATATAGGAAAACTAAACTTACTAAACAATACCGATTTTCCATCATCACACATATCTCATGGACCACACACACACACACACACACATGCACACATTAATCTTAAATGTGATATCCCCACAAAGCATAACCATAGGCTTCCCACACACACATGCATTAACACACACAAATACATTAACACACCCCATTTCACCTATTGCCAATGGACTGAACAATACTTAACACATCCCACAAACATATTGCCTTCTTCTTTTTCTTCTTCTTCTTCTTCTTCTTCTTCTTCTTCTTCTTCTTCTTCTTCTTCTTCATCTTCTTCTTCTTCTTCTTCTTCTTCTTCTTCTTCTTCTTCTTCTTCTTCTTCTTCTTCTTCTTCTTCTTCTTCTTCTTCTTTCACTATCTACCATATGGTCAGTGCATATGCACAGACAAAAACTATAGGTTACACAGATTATGTGCATTAATCTTATGGACTCAAAACGTCTACATGGACCCTATACATCATGCACACACATAGACTGTTACACTAACAGATAGATAGTAGTCGGTTGAGTGCATGGACAATTAGACAGATATATAGGAAGACCAATATATCTATTGATTGATAGTTTGATATATTGATTGATCTGAGAGTCTGACAGAGTGATAAATAGACAACTAAACTGACACATATATAGATGAACTGTTAGCTTAGCACACTGATATATAAACTGACTAAAGACATTTAGACACATTAGTTTATAGTTTGATAGATTGGCTACATAGACAGACGGAAGGTAATATATGTGTGTATTTCTCTGTGTAAGTGTTTGCTAGGTTATTTTATTTTTATGTCCATTTTACTATGCTAGCATGGGTTAGATCATTATATCATTGATTGAAATTTTTTCAGCATCTGGAAGCTCTATTTGTTACTAATGCTTACAATGTTTTTGAAGTAAGGACCTTCGTATTTTGCACATCTTTGGAGGTGCCAAGCCAGCAAACCATTTGTTGTCAGGTAGAATGACAACATAACTGCTCAGCATTTTGCCCTGCATGCTAATGTTTCTGCCAACTTGCCACCTTAAAACCTTCATCTATTATCTATGACAGGTGAATCAACGAGTCCACAAGATACATTATATATTTTAATACAATGAATTGAAAGGTCTTGCTAGAATGTTCATATTCATATGCCTATTCAACCAGCATCTAAATAACTCCAAAAACAATCACAGAATCAACTCTCATACACCTGGACAATAAGGATATTTAATATTTGTGCTTTCTCTTTTTATAAACTTTTCTCGTCTATATATAAATGTTATTGCATTAGCATAAATTAAAACTGATTATCACTTCCCAACTGTACATAAAATTGCAAATTTTCCTTTTATCCTTAATTATGCATTTTCTAATCCCTGGCTCCAATTTTCTCTCTTCCTCTCCCCACCTCTCTCTCTCCCACCCCTTTTTCTGTTCTTTGTATTATTTCAAAGATTATTCCTATCTAAATTGGCAGTATACTGAAGTATAAATTCTTCAATAGTTGCAAGATAGGAATCTAAATGACTTCTTTCATTTCCAACACATTTTCATTATACTTTAAAACTCTCTCTCTCACTCTTGCTCTCTCTCTCTCTCTCTTTCTCTCCCTCTTCTCTTCTCTTTTCTACTACCACATTTTGTTGCTATATTATGGGAAAATGTATTACTATAGATCTAAGGCAGCAGTTTTCAACCTTTTACCATTGTGATTCATTTCAGCAAATCAATAACTCACCGTGACAATTTTGCAAAAATTTAATAAAATTAACTTTCCATACTTTTCTTGGGGAAATATTCAATTTTTGGTTGCTGTAAATGTTGTGATGCAAACTTACGAATATGTTATATAAGGAGCCATAACACATTCTTAAACATTTTATATTTTACCAAATATTTCTAAAGTAAAACATTTAATTTCTTTTTCTTTCTTTCATTATATTTTTTACCCCTTTAGTGTTAGACTGTATGTAACCCATAGGTTTTGAACTAAAGAGTTAAGGTGAAGGCTGCAATATCCTGACACAATATTTCTAATAACTTTTCTCAAAACATTTTTGATTTTGGTTTAATCAATAAGGTTATAAATAGTTTCCCTTAGATATTGTATAATTGTGATTTCCAAAAAGTGCATACATCATCAATATTGATTTTGTATTCTGATACAAGGCCAGCAATTTCAAGGAGAGAATAAGTCAATTATATCACCCCTCGTATTCAACTGGTACATATTTTATCAAATCCTGAAGGGATGCACAGCAAAGTCGACCACAGCAGAATTTGAACTCAGAACGTTAAGACAGGTGGAATTTTGTTAAGCATCTTGCTCGGCATGCTAACGATTCTGCTTGCTCGCTGCCTTTGCATGTATCATCAATATTGGTTTAAAATTTTGGTACAAGGCTAACACGTTTAAGGAAAGGGGCAAGTTGATTATATCAACCCCAGTGATCAACTGGTACTTATTTTATCAACCACTGAAAGGATGAAGGGCAAATTTGGCCTTGACAGAACCAGGACTCAAAGCATAAAGACAGACGAAATGCTACTAAGCTTTTGGTGGACAAACAAATCTGCCGGTTCACTGCCTAATCATGTATCATTAATATTGCCAGCTTTGTCTGCAGTTGTATCATGGGATATTTTAGCTTGACTGTATGGTTAAGAACTTCAATTTATAACCATGTATTCTGGGTTTGATACCTCTGTACAGTATTTTGGACAAGTGTCTTCTAATACAGTCTAGAGTAGATCAATATCTTGTAAGGGGAATTTCCTTGTGTGCATGCATGTATGTGTATATGTATGTATGCATATACGCAGGTATGTATTATGTATGTATGTATATAGATAGATAGATAGATAGATAGATAGATAGATAGATAGATAGATAGATAGATAGAAAGTCAAACAGACAGACAAGCAGGCAAGCAGATAGGCAAGCAGACAGAAAGATAGACAGGTAGTTAAGTAGATAGATAGAGAGATAGATAGATAGATAGATAGATAGATAAATAGATAGATAGATTGATAGATTTGTGTGTATGTGTGTGTGTGTGTGTGTGTGTTTGTGTGCGTGTGTTTATTTTTAAGTCCCTTTATATCCTGGAACTTAACTATTTACTATAAATGATAAAAATGACATAAATACCAGGCAGAAATAAATGCTGAGATCAATATGACTGGTTAAACCTTTGCCAATGTTGCACCAGTATGGCCACACACAGCCCAATGGCTGAAACTAGTGAAAGAATTTTGAAAAAGTGTTCAAACACTGCTTTTACTCACTTTGAATTTTGCTATATTTGGTTCAATCAAATAAATATCCAATATTGCTGTAGAAGGAGCACACCATCGGTTATAACGACAAGGGTTCCAGCTGATACGATCAACAGAACAGCTTGCTCATGAAATTAACGTGCAAGTGGCTGAGCACTCCACAGACACGTGTACCCCTAACGTAGTTCTCAGAGATACTCAGCGTGACACAGAGCATGACAAGGTGGCCCTTTGAAATACAGGTACTACTCATTTTTGCCAGCTGAATGGACTGGAGCACACGTGAAATAAAGTGTCTTGCTCAAGGACACAATGCGTCACTAGTAGATTCTTTGCTTTCTACCCTGCAAAGTACCACCACCCCTCTATTCACTCCGTCTTTGCCAATTTCTATCGTCTAGCAAAAAATATATCAACGTTAATATGATGATCAAAACTAAAACATGATATTGAAATTTGCTTTTATGCCGTTGTTCTTTTTTTCAGTTTTTTAGCTCAAGTTTAAAAAATAATTTAAATCTACAACGCAAACGATGATGATAATACGAGTAGTGATAACACTATTAATAATAAATTTTTGTTTTTAAATATCAACAACAACAACAGCAGCAGCAGCAGCGGTAGCAGCAGCAGCAGCAGCAGCAGCAGCAGTAGTAGTAGTAGTAGTAGTAGTAGTAGTAATGATGATGAAGATGATGATGATGATGATGATGATGATGATGATGACGGTGACGATGATGATGATGATGATGATGATGATGATGATGATGATGATGATGATGATTTTAATAATAATAATAATAATCAATACAGTAAACATAAGAGCACCACAGCAAACCACAGCACATACCCAAGGCGCACAGAGCTGCGCTCGGTAGTGAAGTGAAAGCACGTTATAAAAATAAAACTACTGAATAATAATAATAATAATAATAATAATGATGATGATGATAAGAATGGCACGAGTAACAATAACAACAATAATAAAAGAACAATACATTTGGTGACGATGATAATATTATAGTGAGGATAATGGCAGTAATAATGTTAATGTGATGAAGAACATGAAGAAAGAAGCAGGAAAATAAGAAAGCAAAAAAGAAACAGAAATGATGAAGAAAATAAGAGAAAAAAAAAACTAAGCATAAAAATAAACAAATAAATAAAAGGATTAAATAAAATATGAAGCAAACAATTAATAAAAAGAACTTAAACAAAAATCTGTTTTTTCAATTGCAAACTTTCTCCTTTTTATGATATTATTCTCTAATTTCGTAGACAAAAGATGGTTTAAAGACGGTGGGGAAAAAAGGGGGAAAATGTTGCCAGAAAAAATATTTAAAAAAAAGCAAAAAAAATGCATAAAGTGATAAAAGAACTTCTTTTTAAGTTTACCGCAATGGAACATCTGTGGAAAAATAAAAACAAAAACACAACACTGGTGTTGATCAATATACGAAGCGACGTAACAACAGCAACAAAAATAACAACAACGGTGATGATGATTAATATAAGCAGAGACATAACAATAACAACAACAAACATTACAGCCAAAATAACAATCACAGTAACAGACCTAGAAGGCAAAAAGAAAACCAGAAAGAAAGAAAGAAAAAAACCTCCATGTTATCGTCTTTAATCTGTTCTTCTTTTGCAATGTGTAAACATGTCTCATAATGTGATGTTAGTCATTAAAATTATTTTGGCTGTCTTTTTGATACTATTATTATGGTTTTTGTTGTTATGGCAGTGAGTGGTAGAATCAGTTGAAAGCATCTGACAAAATGTCTTGCAGCATTTTATTGAGTGTCTTTATATTCTGATTTCAAATCCTGCCGAAGCTCAATATTTCTTTCATTCTCTTGAGTCAATAAAATTATAATACCAGTCAAATACCGGGCATAATTTGATAACTTTATGAACGGTAGGTACAAGTGTGGCTGAGTGGTAAGAAGCTTGCTTCCCAACCACATGATTCCCTGTTCAGTCACACTGCCTGGCACCTTAGGCAAGTGTCTTCTACTATAGCCTCAGGCTATATATATATATATATATATATATATATATATATATATATATATAATTATATACAACTGACTTCTTTCAGTTTCTGTCTCCCAAATCCACTCACAAAGTTTGGTTGGCCTGAGGCTATAGCAGAATAGCTCTGACATTTTCAAATTTATAATAGACCTGACACCGTTCAGTATTCGGTGTGTATTCAGAGCAATGATTAGTAATATTACAAAACCGATATGTTTTTGAATCTCTTTAACAACTCACAACAATGACTTTTATTACCTTTATTCCTACCTCAGTTCATCTAATTGTATATATCTATTGTTACTTTTCATAAAAAGCCTTTACTTTTTTTTATTTCCAATGTGCATTTTCATGTAGTGTCTACATATTTATATACATACATACATATATATATATTATAGATATAAGGTAGGAAATTGCCCTATATCTATAATGATAATTCACTCCTGGATAGTTAACTGCAGTTTTTCTGTGGTACTACTCATGACGCACGTGGGGAATTTGGAGAGGATACAAACTTTACTCGTCGAATATGAATTCGGAGATGCTGGTTCTCTTATGTGATGCTCGATGTTGCATGATCGAATATGCATGATCGAATCAGCATTTTCAAATTTATAATCTAGAATATCATGCTGAAGAGTGGAAATGAATTTTTACACAATTCTAATCCCGAAATGCGTCCATGATTAACTAACAACAGGTTAGTGTTCGTTATTTTTCTTCTGTTGCCTGTGTGATTAATGAATATTGCTATCTCTGGAGATATGTTGCAGTAGTAGAATTAGTATTTTAACTGTTATTTCTAAATTTTCGTTATGTCGGTGAAGCAACTTTTGCTGATCCCTTAATTATGTTTATATATATATA
>NC_068988.1:45499257-45502639 GCF_001194135.2 Octopus bimaculoides | reverse complement strand
CGTGTGTGTGTGCGTGTGTGTGTGTGTGCGTGTGTGTGTGCATGTGTGTGTGCGTGTGTGTGTGTGTGTGTGTGTGTGTGTGTATCTATGTGTGTTTGTCTTTGTGTCTGTGTTTGACTAAAAGCCCTCCAGTGCAGTGCTCCAGCATGGCCACGGTCAAATGACTGAAACAATTTAAAGAATCCAAGAATATCAGGTCTCAGGAACCCTAGACTAAAATATTCGTGTCAAATTTTGGCACAAGGCCAGTAATTTTGGGGGCAGTGAGTAAGACAATTACATCACAACCCCAGTGCTTAACTGGTATGTGTTTATCGACCCCTAGAGAATGATAGGCAAAATCGGTCTTGGTAGCATTCAGTCCACCTCTATTTCTTGGAGAGAAGGAACAATGTGAGTGATTTTGACCTGACACTCTTGAAGGGCAAAGTAGATGATTCTAAGAAAGTGGAGTGGAGAGAGTGAGAGAGAGAGACTGAGACAGACAGAGATGGAAATAAAGACAGACACAAAATCAGAGACAGGCAGAAAAAAAAAAAATGAATGTCAGTAAAAGTTGTCTAGTTTGGTTGATGAATATTTATAAAATGTACTGGAAACAGAGCCAAGAGGAAAGCAGGAATGAGAGAGAGAAGGGAGGCAAGAGAGAAGCACTAGTGTAGAATGGTTTAAGAATTTGATAGTGATAAAAGAGTCATGTGCAAATTGGGTGTTTAGCTAAAGTAGATTGAGTAAATTAGAGAGAAAGAAGGGGAAATTGTCCCCAGTAATTGACTGGTGTGAAGGCACTTGGCCCAGGGGTTAAGCTGTTACATTCATGATCACTAGATCATGGGTTTAATTCCCTGATTGGGTGGCACATTTTGTTCTTGAGCAAAACATTCCATTTCACGTTGTTCCATTTCCACTTTCAATCAAGAGGGAATGTTGACCTGCTCACCTAGCCATCATGGTGGCGTCATTTGAAGGCTGAAACAATGCAAAAAAGTGCATTGTGACTGGCAATGTGTAACAACATTTGACAGCCTGGTCAGTCATGTAGCAGTGTGACTTCATTAGTCACACTGTCACATGACAGTGTGACACTATCATTCTGTACATCTTACTTAACATGGATCTAATATAGAAAGGCACAAAACTGTGGTATTTGTCTCAAGACGGCATTTTATATGGATGTATAGTACTAAAAAGCACAGAAGCATCAGTAGCAGATGTTAAAGTAACAAACAGCAGCAGTGGAAATGCTAAATTTAGATTTCTCCTTCCTTTAGCATCATAAGTGGCAAATACCCACTGGTAACCAACAGATGCATGCTTAGATATATTTAACCACTACAGATGCAGAAACCCAGCCTGCCAGCACTTTGCAACACTACTGATTGTTAATCAGTTTTTCTGTATTAGTAGAGGCTAAATTTATCTAAGTGATTGCTAGTAGATATTTGCTAATGATGATGCTAAAGGAAGCAGAAATCTGGATTAGCAACTCCACCACCACTGCTGAATACTTTTCATCTGCTGCTGATATGCTTCTATGCTTTTTATTACTATATGTATATAAAAGATTCTGTCTTGAGATAAATAGCACAGCGCTGTGGCTTTCGACAATGTATCCACATTAAATTAGGTATACAGAATGCTATTTTGAATAAAACTGCAGCTAATAACAAATACCCTTTTTTTTTTTTATTTTGCTCAGTTATTCATACCAAAGTCTTTAATCCATCTTTCATTTGTGTTCATCTATCCCTCAGTTTCTTTTTGCCCTTACTGTCAGATAAAGAGATAAGGTTCTTTGTACCTCACAACAACTGAGCTTGTGAAACACTTCCATGAACAGTGCAGGTAACTTAATTAGACAGAAATATTTGTGCATATCTACATTTGCGTGTCGCACAATATGTGTGTGTGTGTGTGTGCGTGTGTGCTTTTGCATACATTTAGAAACTATTGGCAAGTGTGTGTAATTGTTCAAATTCACTTCTTTTATTATCAAATAATATCCGTGTCTTTTGTGTTTTCTTTATAAGTCTGCATATTAAACTTTTGACTCTAGGAATTCAGATCAATAATGTTATAATATCTAGCCAGGTATCACAGGATGCCTGGTCTGAAATCATAGGGCCTTTGGCCTTTTCACAGGAAGCAAGCTTAGTGTTGCATCTACATTGATTAAACCGAATCTTTGTGGACTTCTTTCAACATAAAGTTTTTCATTTTTACTTTGATTACTGAAGTCGGCAACACCTTATACAATGCTTTTGATAATTAATACAGGTTCATACAAAAGAGAAATACATTTCCACCATAATGTTACCCCATCCTAGTAAAGTGTTCATACTTAGTCAATGAATAACCTTGAATTGTGGATTCAAATATAGCATTATGACTAAGTTATTTAGCTACCAAGCTACACATAGTTCATAATTTCTTGAAATTGTATCTCCAGGTGGTTCCAGCTTGGATACTTTCCATGCGCTTCAGTTTCCATCACTGTTACAGTTGTTCAGCTTCATGTCAATACTGATCAAGCAAATCTGTGATCAAAGGCATTCCACCAGAGGCCATCTTATTTTTTCTCACTGGTCAACAAACCCCCCTTTTTTTGTCTGACAGTACTGTATCATCTGTGGTAGGTTTCATACAAGGCAGGGATCATGTAGAGACTACTTTACCTCTTGCTGTGCATTGTTGTGCACGATATTGTACATAGTCTTTTATCTTTTTATCATTGACTTGTTTCAATCATTCCACTGTGTCCATGCTGGGGCACTGCTTCAAAGGGATTTAGTCAAACAAATCGATCACAGGACTTATTGTTTGAAGCCTAAGCCTAGTACTTATTCTATTGGTCACATTTGCTGAACTGGTAAGTTACAGAGATGTAAATACACCAATATATCAACACCAGTTGTCAAGCAGTGTTGAGGGGTCAAACACAGACACAAAGACACATACAGGCATAGATATATACATAATTGACATAATACAATGTCTGCAAGTTGATGAGTACCACATATTCCCCTCTCTTTTCTTATTGCTATATATATATATATATATGGGAGAATATATGAAAAAACAACAACAGACGAGGACAGGTGGTGTAAATAACAAAAGGATGTATTAGTATGACGCTCGGGAATACGGAAAGTCTTTGATGTTTCGAGCTACGCTCTTCAACAGAAAGAATACGGAGACAAGGAGAAAAACACGGAGAAAAAAGATGATAAAGTAGGTTTACAAAAGTGGAAAAGTTCAAAAGTTCAAAAGTTTTTTAGACGTCGTGGTATATTGAAGCGATTTCCAATCAGAAGATGGGTCCAGTATATATATATATCATGTTACCTATTTTTTAAATGGATTTCATTTTTTGTAAGACTAG
>NC_068988.1:45497126-45499085 GCF_001194135.2 Octopus bimaculoides | reverse complement strand
CTATATATATATATATATATGGGAGAATATATGAAAAAACAACAACAGACGAGGACAGGTGGTGTAAATAACAAAAGGATGTATTAGTATGACGCTCGGGAATACGGAAAGTCTTTGATGTTTCGAGCTACGCTCTTCAACAGAAAGAATACGGAGACAAGGAGAAAAACACGGAGAAAAAAGATGATAAAGTAGGTTTACAAAAGTGGAAAAGTTCAAAAGTTCAAAAGTTTTTTAGACGTCGTGGTATATTGAAGCGATTTCCAATCAGAAGATGGGTCCAGTATATATATATATCATGTTACCTATTTTTTAAATGGATTTCATTTTTTGTAAGACTAGGAAAAGAAAAAGACTTAAGGGATTTACCATTATGTGTTCCAACTTGTATGCTCCAAGTATAAATGCCACTGAGGCAAACTTAGCATTTGGTTTTTTTGTTTTTTTTTGCGGTCAATAAAATGAAATGCCCATCCAAAGACCAGCTACCTTGCAGTACTTGTTCTGTCTCTTTGCATTATGAGTTCAAATCTCTTTCCATTGCATACTAAAATAACCATGGACAGACTTAGCATAATCTGTCATTTAGTACTGCATCAGCACCTGCTACTTCGGGTGTCTTTATTTGAACCCCACTCTCTTGCAAGCATTTAAATCAGATCTTCAGTTTGAGTATAACCCACCTCCTTCCAATCAGTTTTGGAGACCCTGTGAAGAGTTACTGGCACTGCCTTCGCTCCTAACTAAAACAAAATTCCAAATAAAAAAAAAGGTTAGGTTCAGGGCATTTAAGGCAGTGATAAGCAACCTGCAGTCTACAGGACTTTGTAAATGGCAGCCCTAACAAAAATTACCTTTTTTAGTATTACAGCCCACTATATAACAAGCTATGTCTCATGCAGCCCACCTCTCAAAAAGCAGTGCCTATGCCTTGTTTAAGGTATATTATGTTTCTTTCGCAAGCAATTTTTTGCTGGGCAAAGATTTGGAAACAATACGGTCAATCCATGTTTTTGGACAGTAGCCTAGCAAACTAACCAGCTGTAGCTACTTTTGTTAAAGTACTGCTGACTAACAAATAAAACTCTACTTACAATCTAATTTCCATTGCAAATGCATAAACAAACACCAGAGATAGCTCCCAAACTTAGTCATTCTAAATCAAATCTTTCCACTCATATTATATACTTCACCCACCCAGAATCATGTTTTACATTGGTCATCTCTATGAAAATGGATTAAATTTTTGGAATCTTTATCATTTAACTCCACTACTCTGTTTGAAAGTGCCATACTTAAATCCCCAGCAATTATATAATAATCAGACTGAAAGGCCAGCAAAGATTAGCACTACTTCCTGCATTGGTCAAGCAATTTTCTTTCTTCGAATTAAGAATATTGAACTCTCACAGTTGTGCCATTAGATCATTTATTTGATATCATTAAAGTATCATTATGCATTTATAATTAACTATTTTGGACAAACAGGAAAAGTCCACTAACGACAACACTTAAACATGGCTCCAACAAACTTAGACAAGGCAGCGTATGTATGCATCTATGTGAAGCATGTAATGTCTGTATGTAGACATGTATGCATGATGTAAGTAAGTTGGTACATTGTTAAGATGAAGAGATAAACATTGGTGGCTGCATTTACTCAAGAGCATAGCAACCGCTTCATCAAGGATTACATACATATGCACTCTTTCCTTTCCATACACAGTTTCAGTGACTGTTCACCTATTCTCATGATGCATGTGAGCTTAACTTCTTCTGTATAATGTATGGATCTCAACGGCATATGGGGGGGATGACAAAAGTAGTTAACTTGCAGCCTACTTAACGAATGCCATTTTACATTCATACAAATATCTATAACATCACAAACAAAACTTATATATATATATATGTATATATATATATATATATATATGTGTATATATATATATATATATA
>NC_068988.1:45494347-45495639 GCF_001194135.2 Octopus bimaculoides | reverse complement strand
AACATACATATATATTGGGTTGGTGCATAATTATTGTGGCTTTTTTTCAACAAATTTTATTCAACAAAAACAATAACAATATTTAACAAAAACATCTTTAAATGATGGTCTGCCCATCTGCCAAGCAAATGCGAAGCAGTAATTGAAGTAGATGGTGAATATGTTCCAGAATAATCATTTAAAGATGTTTTTGTTACATGCTGTTAGTGTTTTTTGTTGAATAAAATTTGTTGAAAAAAAGCCACAATAATTATACGCCATCCGAATATATACAAATTGGCCTTTAAATTGAGCCTTTAAATTGCTGGACAGCATGCCTTGCACTATTTGATCCACTTCTCTGAGCTCTGAGTTCAAACACTACTGTGGCTGAGTTATCATTTCAGCTTTCTGAGTTCAATAAATAATGTAACAAAGGCGGTGAGCTGGTAGAATCGTTAGCATGCCGGGTGAAATGCTTAGCGGTATTTTGTCTGTCTTTACATTCTCAGTTCAAATTCCACCGAGGTCGACTTTGCCTTTCATCCTTTCGGGGGTCGACAAATTAAGTACCAGTTGTGTATCGAAGTTGATCTAATCAATTGGCCCCACTCCCCAAAAATTTCATGTCATGAGCCTAGATAAGAAAAGAACAAATAAGGTGATGATGTTGGATGATTGATTGACAGAATTAATCACATATTAGTTGGCTAGTTTTGTTGTATTTGTGATGGCTGTTCATGTTCTGAAGATATCATCTTCAGGATGTAGCAGAATATATAACTCCCATGTCACCAGTGTTAAAACATCTTAGAGCTGTGGGCAGGTGAGATAACTCACCCTCAATCCAATTTGGGAGTGATGGACATCGATGTTTTGCCATTTTTGTGGGTTATGTATTTTACAATATTTAATATATTAGAGCTCCTTTTACATCATATGTAAATTTTCTCTTAGGTGTGCAATTTACAGGCATACCTGCTCATGATTTTGCAAGCCATAAGCATATAAGTCGTTGGATTGGCCACAAAAATGGGGAAACACCGATGGCCATCTCTCCTAAATGGGATCGAGGGTGAGATATCTCGCCTGTCTGTGGCTCTAAGGTGTTTTAACACTGGCGACATGAGAGTTATATACTCTGCTACACCATTGCAGCCACCAGAAAAATACTCAAAGCATATACAATAGTATATGTATTTAATAATAATAATAATAATAATAATAATAATGATGATAATATGCTGCTGGATTGGATTCCGTGCAGGTAGCACATAAAAAATACCTTTTGAGTGTGGTCATTGCCAGCACTG
>NC_068988.1:45493485-45494337 GCF_001194135.2 Octopus bimaculoides | reverse complement strand
GGTAGCACATAAAAAACACCTTTTGAGTGTGGTCATTGCCAGCACTGCCTGAATGGCCCTTGTACCGGTGGTGGTGGTGGTGGTGGTGGTGAGTATTATGAGGAGGAGGAGAAGGAGGAGGAGGAGGAGTTGATTGATGATTGTGATGATGATGATGAGGAGGAGGAGGATGACGATGATGGTGACGACGATGGTGATTATGATGATCATGATGATTATGTTTATGATGATGATGAGAATGATGATGATGATGATAGTGGTGATGGTGATAATGATGATGATAATGTTGATGATGTTGACGATGATGACGACGACGACACTGATTGTGATGATAAAAATGATGATGACAATAGTGAAGAAGATGCCGATGATGACAACGACGACGACAGTGCAGAAACAAACTCTCTAAATACATATTCAAATATGTATGCAAATATATTTTTACACACACACACACACACACACACACATACACACACACACACACAAACACATCTGTATGCATGTATGTACATGTGCATGTGTGTGTTTGTGTGTACACATACATATAGATGCATACACACAATGAATAATATCAATCTGTATACATGCATTCCTATCCAAATGCCTAAATCCAAATCTCATCTAAACACAATACATATTGCAAAGTGATTATATCCAATCACCCACTGATGGATTTCATGATTAACTACAGATATTGTCTTTCCTCTTTGTATTCATAACAAAGAATGAATATTCATTCGGTTACTGGAGTAAAAATTTACATATTCATTTACATGTAAGCCCATATATATATATATATATATATATATATATATGTATATATATATAGACACGCTCATATGTATGCAC
>NC_068988.1:45483630-45493475 GCF_001194135.2 Octopus bimaculoides | reverse complement strand
TGTATATGCATATGTATATGTATGTATGTGTGTGGGTGTATGCATTATGTATATGTGCCTCTATATAATATGTACATATGCAAATGTTGATTGTTTAAAATTGGTGAATTGGGAAACTAATTATAAGATATATATGTGTGTACGTATGTGTGTGTGGGGTATGTGTGTGTGTGTGTGTGTGTGTGTGTGTGCGCGTGCGTGTATGTGTGTATTTTGCATAGTCATGGATCTTCATCATTTTCGATGCTGACTATTCCAGTTGTTCCATCAACTGAACTACCATCTGTGGAATATTCATAGCTGAGTATTCCACAGACACATGTATACTGATGATGATGATGATGATGATATTCGTGATGATGAAGATGATGACACTGATGACAATGACGATATTGGTGGTGATGATGATGATGATGATGATGACGACGATGGCAACGACGATGATTATCATCATCTCTCATAGACCAAGAAAGATGGTTATGCAATTTCTTGCTGAACAAATGATTTACTATTTATCTTTTATGTTCTATCTTTTATTTGCTTTAAGTCATTAATTAGAATGTGGCCATGCTGGGGCACCATCTTGAAGGATTTTTCGTTGAATGAATCAACCCCAGCACTTAATTTCTTTTCAAGCCTGGTCCTTTTTTTATCAGTCTCTTTTGCTGAACTGTCAAGTTAGAAGAATATAAACACACCGACACCACCTGCCAAGTGGTGGTAGGAGACAAATACAGACACAAAAACAAACACAAACACACACACACACACAAACACACACACACACACACACATTCACTCATACATGCATAAACATACGATGAGTTCTTTCAGTTTCTGTCTACCAAATCCATTCACATGGCTTTGGTTGGCCCAAGTTTATCATAGAAGATACTTGCCAAAGGTTCCACACAGTGGGATTGAACCCAGAACCATGTGCTCATTGTCACACCATGAAACAGTGAAATATGAAATGTCTGACCATATGATTCAGAAGGAAACTTCTTAATCACTCATCAACACCAGTATATATACAGGCATATATACATACATGCAAGCATATATATATCTGATGGTCTCAGAACTAGAGTAACAGGAGTTATCTCCCACTTGCAATAAATATCAAGTGCGAGAAGCACATTGAATAAACCAGCTGAAGGTGATGTTTTCCTGGGTTTAAATGGCAGTATTGTCATCCCTTAGAAGACAGCCACATTAAAGTGGCCATAAATAACACTTTTTAGTTTGTATACCTCTTCTGTCTCGAACAGAGATTTTCTAACAGACAAGTTTCCTATTTACAAAACCAGCGATTATATGACACTGTATTTTTTATATATTGTAAGCAAGGTTAACCTGGTGAATGAGTATCCACCACCAAATTTATGGGATACAGATTGCAACCATGTGGTCAAGTGGTCTCGGAGCTTAGTGTCCATAAACAATGCTTGTTATATATACATGTATATAGATAGACGTACATACGTATGTATTTATACATATGTATGTCTAAATATATATATATATGTGTGTGTGTGTAAACTATACACACACAAACATACACTCATTCACACATATATATTTCATCATCATCATTTTAATTCTTGCATAGTACAGGCAAGACTTCATATGTGCATGCATCTGTGTGTGTGTGTGTAAATTTTAGAATGAAATTATATAAATTACAAACAGTTTCACACCCACAAACACAGGCACACAAGCATATATATATATATATATATATATATATATATACACACACACACATATACATATATATACATACATGCACACATATATAAATTTAAATTTCCTTGCATAACAAAACATGACATGCATCTAAAGATCTATGAATACATTTACACACGTTTATAAACAAATACATACACTTTGATACATTTATAAAAATTTACACACACACACATATTTGTATGTATACACACCACACGCAATTGATGTACACACACACACATATTTGTATGTATACACACTACACACAAATCATGTACACACACACATAAACATCATAAACATGCCTGCATGTATAAAAGAAACATGAAATGGAAATATTCAAATCAGTGCATACATTTTAGAGACATTATATGCATATAATCTAAACACATTAACACAATGTTTAGATGCAGACACACAATATGCATACAGCTAAACACACACACATACAAACAGAGTATCCGCATGCAATAACCATACGTGGAAATATACATAATATCACACATGCTCGACTGACAAGTTGAAACTTATACACTCATACACCGAACCATCCACCAACACATAATTACATTATGTTCTCTGCTATTCTGAAACGTGATTGATTTCAGGATTCTGCAGTTAGAAATCTGATGACCTCTGCCCTTCCACTAATATTTGACCTTTCTGGAATGAGACTGACCCCTCTAATTAGGGAGTTTAGTGTCTCACGAATCTGAAATACAGTAACAATATGATATGAGTGGAAAGCTTTTCTCGTGATTATTAAGTTGTTTTTGTTTCTTTTATTTTTGTATTTTTTTTCTTTATTTTTCCATTACTGTGTCTCTTTCAAATTTTACACACTACATATTTTGGTTTTACATGCATGAAAATGTGGTGTTTTGGCATTTGTACTTTTTCCAAGTGGAGTTGTAACATAAATAAGAAATTCATTTGGTTTCCCCATGAGCTTAGCATTTTGTTCATAGGATAACTCCAGTTATCAATGATATTAAGATTGTGAACAGGCAGATTCATTAGCATACCAGACAAAATACTTACTGGCATTTCATCTGTCTTTAAATTCTGAGTTCAAATTCCACTGAGATTAGCTTTGCCTTTCATCTTTTTGAGGTTGGTAAAATAAATATCAGTTAAAAACAGGGTTCAATTTAATTGACTTTTCCTCTCTCCCCTAAAATTACTGGATATGTGAAAAATTTGAAGCCTTTATTATTCAATGACATTCTCTAGAAGATTATTAGCATTGACTAGGAGGAATGGAGTTGTCTCTTCAGGAAGGCCACAGGGTATGTCCAGAAATATCTCATCTGATAGTATTTCTATGGGACAGTGCCAAGTACAAATGTACTCTACAAGTATAGAAATGCTATCAGTAAAACTTGCCCCAGATATGAATGAAGTTACAAAAATAGCCTTGCACTCATAAGTGGAGTGTTCAAACATTACTCACCTGTGGAGAAATATCAAGTACTCCTTGTATGTTAAACAGATTTAACTATCAGTTAATATTACTCTACCAAAGGAAGTGAGTTGGCAAAAACGTTAGCATGCTGGGCAAAATGCTTAGCATTATTTCATCTGCTGCTACGTTCTGAGTTCAAATTCCGCCGAGGTCAACTTTGCCTTTCATCCTTTCAGGGTCGATTAAATAAGTACCAGTTATGCACTGGGGTCGATATAATCGACTTAATCCGTTTGTCTGTCCTTGTTTGTCCCCTTTGTGTGTAGCCCCTTGTGGGCAATAAAGAAATAAGAAATGTTAGCATGCCAGGCAAAATGCTTAGCTGTAATTCATCCTTCTTTACATTCCAAGTTCAAATTCCGCCGAGGTTGACTTTGCCCTTCATCCTTTCAGGGTCGAGCGATTAAGTACCAGTTGTGTACTAGGGTTGATCTAATCAACTGGTCCCCTTCCCGAATTTCAGACCTAGTGCCTAGAGTAGAAAAAATATTATTCTACCAATTAAGGATGCAAACTGGCAGAATTGATAACACTCCAAGCAAAATGCTTAGTGGCATTTCATAGATCTTTACATTCTGAGTTCAAATTTCTCCTAGGTCAACTTTGCCTTTCATTCTTTTAGAGTCAATAAAAATAAGAACCTATTGAGCACTGGGTTCAATGTAATCGACTGACCCTCTCCTACGAAATTACTGGCCTTGGGCCAAAATTTGAAAACAATGTTAATCTGCCAATTTCGATAATCAAGATGCACTGGCAGCTTTTAACATTCTTGTGCCTATGATAAAAGAGGTAATGTGATGAATGAGATTGAAAAGATTGAGGAGTGACATGATGCTCTTTTTCCAAGCCCTCATGAACATTTTGAAGTTTTTATTGAGGATGAAGAAGTAGATGCTGCTTTCTGGTGGATGATGAAATATGTGGTTTTTGGAAGACACTAACACACTGCTAGAAATAAAAGGATTCCAGACGGAAAATCAAGTCAGGATAGGGTTGGAAATTCTGATTCAGGTGACACCTAAGACTATGGATGAAATCCCCAACCATTAGGGCTAGACAGAGGGGACGCTCAAAATGGTGTATTTTACGTGCCACCTACATACATATATAGACACACACACACATAAATACACACTTACATATATAAATAAATGCTCACACACATGCATACATATATAAAAACACACACACACACATAAATACACACACACACTTATATAAATAAACACACACACACACACACACACACACACTGTTGTGATTTTATGTAATTATTTTATAGTTCTCAGATACAGCCCTTTGATTATCTAAAATAACCATAAAATTTGAACCCGTTTCATCTGACTTTGTGCATTTAAATTATAATAAAGTGTCGTTAGAATATTAAATGGAAAGTAAAAATGAGTGAATTCATTATTAATCCAGTGAATATATTGGTTTGTTTGCTTAAATATGTAGACTCTTCTTTTGTATGAGCATGTGGACTTGTGCTGGATATCAATAGTGTTTATTTGTATCTTACTGAATAAGTATAAATTAAAGTGTGTATATCGGTTGCAAGAGCTGGTTGAGTTGTGAGCAAATAAAAGCCCAAGTTTACTGCTTTCTTTTTCAAACTGTTGGAATACTTCACTCACACACAATGCCCTCAAAACAAATGTCTGTTTCTTGGCTAAATAAACCCACGCTATCTTAAGCACACAGATTTCATATATTCAAGAACCGTAATTATTTATCCGTGAAGCCATCGATTGCGATGCCCTCATCCTCTGTTCTTCATTACCCCAATCCATAATGCCTAAGGGTCAGTTACTCAAAAATATTTATTCTATATGGACACTATTGTTTAGTCAGTGCACAAATGATAAGAAACGAAATGTTGTTTATGAAAGACAATAAATGAAAGCGCTATCCATTCTGAATGCTAACTCTTCCCTCGTTGCATATAATAATTACAGCTGCTAATTAAATCTTGTCCGATCTAGCTGGTCGGTAATCATGTTATTAAGTACTGCTACAGTGGTTTAGTGGGATTTTAGTGGGATTTAATGTTACCAAATGGAGAAACAGTCATAGAATTACTATGGATAACGATGAAGGAGACATTAATGGAGAAGAACCGTGATGTTGACGATAGTAGTGACGACAATGGTTATGATGATGATAGTAGTGGTGGTGGTGGTAGTAGTGGTGGTGGTGGTAGTGGTGATGGTGGTGATAGTATTGACTATAACAAAGGTAACGATGTTATAATGAGGACATTAATGGTGCTGGTGGTGGTGGTGGTGGTGGCAGCGGCGACAGCAGCGGTGATGGCGGCAGTGGTGACAGCAGCAACAACAGTGGTGATAGTGGTGGTATTGATGGACGGGGCGGGGGGGTGCTGATGATGATGATGATGACAATGAAGAGAAAGAAGTGAGAAAAGATGAGGTGGATAAGATTGATTATATTCCTGTCATACTTGTATTTGAATTGCAAGCCTCCTATACTTTTGGAATAAATTTCTGATTAACAGTAATATTGATAATAATAATTTCTAATAGAGGTACAGGGCTAGAAATTCAGGAAGAAGGAACAGTCAAATATATCAACCTATGTATGAGGTGGAAGCAAAAGGTTTCTGCATTCATCATCATCATCATCATCATCGTTTACCATCTGCTTTCCATGCTAGCATGGGTTGGACGGTTTGATTGAGGACTGGCGAACCAGATGGCTGCACCAGGATCCAATCTAATCTGGCAGAGTTTCTACAGCTGGATGCCCTTCCTAATGCCAACCACTCCGGGAGTGTAGTGGGTGCTTTTACGTGCCACTGGCATGAGGGCCAGTCAGGCGGTATTTGCAATGGCAACAGCACTATTTATGTTAAATAAAATATAAATGATTTACCTAAGTTTTAACAATATCTCCTTCGAAATAATCACCTTGAACAGCAATACAATGGTCCCAGCATTTCTGCTACTTTTGCAATCCACTCTGGAAGTTGTTTTCTGTAAGCAAGATGAGGACCTTCTGCAATTTGCTCTTGATTTCAACAACAGTGTTAAAACAGCGACGTTTGAGTTGCATTTTCATCTTGGGGAAGCGGGTAAGTCTGAAGATGCTAAATCTGGTGAATAGGGTGGGTGCAGAAATGATACCATGTTGTTTTTGATGAGAAACTCACGAGTGACAGGGTGCATTGTTGTCATGAAGAATTCGATTCATTGAGCTCCACAGATCCGGTTGCTTTCACCAAATGTCCTGCCAGCAACACTTCAAAAAATCACAGCAGGACTCTCACTTGATGGTCTGATACTGGGGGATGAATTCTTGATGGACAATTCGATTACATTGACCCCCAGTACTCAACTGGTACTTATTTTATTGACCCCCAAAAGAATGAAAGGCAAAGTCAGCCTTGGTGGAATTTGAACTCAGAAAGTAAAGATGGACGAAATGCCCCGAAGTATTTTGTTCAACGAAAAACCTGGGGATTAATATAACTTTCTATACCCTTAACTGTCAGCCCTGTATTATGCAGTCCATGTTCTTAAAGCACAAGAATATGAACAGGTGTTTGCTGCAAAAAACCCTACATGCTGTAACACATTGCCCTTGGTCTCAAAACTTGGGTAGATGGTACCATAGATTATGCCACTCCCTATGTAGAAGATGCCAGTCCAGACATTTGCTAGAGATCCCTGTAATTGGTCCTTCAAGGCTACAAAGAAAACCTTCTCCTCCTCCCTCCATACTCAGTTTTATCTTTGCTTCTTCCTGAAAATATATCGACATCACATTTTGGCACAAGGTCAGCAATTTTGAGGGAAGGGCAAGTTGATTACATCATCTCCAATGATCAACTGATACTTATTTTATCGACCCTAGAAGGATGAAAGATAAAATCAACCTCAGCAGAATTTGAACTCAGAACATAAAGATGGGCGAAATGCCACTATGCAATTTTGCCTAGTGTGCTAACAATTCTACCAACTGACTACCTATTTTCTTAAAAATATATTTAAAAAAGAACCATGAGAGGGAGGCCTTTTTTTTTTATATAATAGTTCAATTTTTCTGCTAGGAGTGTACAATGCCTAAATTAAAAATTCAATGTTCTAACGTTGTGTTTAGTTAATTTGGTCAAACCTTACCTCATTTGTTCATTTTTTGTTCAACATCATCACCTGTGAAAGTATCTACGATCTCTTTAATTTTGCTACTCAGTATGTTCTTGCAACAACTCAAATTAAAATAACGACTTTGTGAAGACAATTTTCTTTCTGTAAGTTACATAAGTATTGATAAAAGTAGGCTTTGCTTTATATCTATCAAAACAATTGGTGGGTGTAACTCGGTTGACCTGACACATTTATGATTATGAATCACATCAGATCAAAGTAAAGTTCAAAACATTCAATAAAATTAATTCGTTTCTATTTTGTCTTTTTTTTTCTTTTTGCTTGGGGGTTCTGCATCATTTAAATACAGAAGAAAAAAATATGATTTGTCTTGAAAATCAGTTCATGTGACACAAAGTTAAATAAAATTTGTAATTTTTGAAAATCCTTTTGTAGATGAACTGAACTAAAAGCTAACAGCAACAGCAGAGAAAAATACGTTCATTTAAGCTGACATTCAACAATGAAAATAATAATAATAATAATAATAATAATAATAATAATAATAATAATAATAATAATAATATCTACATAACGTTTGCATTTTCTCAAATGATGTAAGAGTGGAATTTGGGATTGAAAAGTATGTTCTTTTGATAATGAAACAAGAATGATTTGTAGGAAACCAGTGAGTTGGAATGCCAGATGGGCAGACAATGAAATCAGATGAGAAAGGGCAGTGATATAAGTATTTGGGAATAATGGATGCAGATGAAATAAAACATGATGAGATGAAGTAAATTACAAGGAGTATACAAGGAGAATAAGGAAAATATTACAGTCAAGGCAAAATTCAAGAAGTGTTATTGAAGTGATTAATTCAAAAGCAGTGCCAATAATCAGATATGGTGCTGGAATTGGGGATTGGACAAAAGTTGAAATGTATAAACTTGATTGAAAAATGAGAAAGCTTTTGAATATGTCTGGAGCCCACCATCCAAAAGTTGATTGTAACTGGTCTGTACTTAAAGAAAGACCAAGGTGGGAGAGAATTAACTAGTGTGGAAGAGTATGTGCAGATGGAATGAAATAGCTTACTAGATCATTAACTGAACAATACAGAAAAGTTACTAAAGGCAGGGAATAAAGTCCAGTGATTAAGACTTGAAAAGTAGGAAAGGACAAGAATGAAATTCAAAGAGAACATGTTAAACAGATTGGTGAGAAATCTTTGCTTGGTCAAATTTAGAAAACCATTGAGGATGTGTGTGGAACAAAATTTTGGGCTTGGTTGAAAAAGTGGCAGTTGAAAAAAGAAACAGAGAGCCTTTGTTATTGCAGCCCAAAATCAAACACTGCAAACAACTTGAGGAAATAAGTGTATGAGGAGAAGGTATTGGGAAAAGGTAGAGTATGTGGAATTTCAGATGAATCAATGGCACACATTGTTGCAGAATGCACCAAGTTGATCCAAGAAAAATATGAGAAATGGAAACATGACCAAGTAGTGAAAGTTTTACACTGGAAGCTTTGTCAGAAATGGGAGTTTGAAGCAGGAAGTATATGGTACAATCATCAGGTAGAAAGAGTACTTGAATCAAACACATGTATGATTTTATGGGATTTTTCAATTTAAACATAAAAGAAGATAGAATGCAACAAGCCATATATTACAATAATAGACAAAGAATATTCGAATTTGCTTAGTGATTGACCCATCACATTCATTTGGTACCAGCACTAGGAAGGAAGCAGATGAAAGGTTGAAAAATTAAAACCCCTTAACATTTGAGATTGTGAGGATTTGGAACTAACAAACACCAAATACACCCACAAGCATAAAGAAGTGGTGTACATGCATTGAAAAATATAAATAGGCACATGTGTGACTGTGTGGTAAGAAGCTTGCTTTGAAACCACATGGTTCAGAGTTCTGTCCCACTGCATGGCACCTTGGGCAAACGTCTTTTTATAGAGCCTCGTGATGACCAAAGTGATAATGAATACCACAAGGCATTTGTCCCATGTTCTGACACTTTTGCCAAGTAATGTTTATTTATATTAACACTAAGCAAGAAGGATATAAGTTTGTGTGTATGCATGTGTGTAAAGGCTCTATAAATTTGATACTATTAAATAAGACAAAAAAAAAACCTTCTTTTTATAGCTATTCCAATTGTGTAGGATGATGAGCTGGTATCTCTCAAAGAAAATCTCAAAAAAAAAAAACTATCTGATTATAAAGACCTCAGAAAAGAGAGGGACACATTAAATAGTATCTTATTCTTACACCCTGCCTGAAAATGAATAGGTCAGGATTAATTTCATGTGCGACTGTGGGAGTTCTTGTCCATATGTATGGCTGCTTGTACATATGTGTATATATGTGTATGAGTGTGTATATATGTGTGTATGCATGTGTATGCATGTATATATGTCTGTGTGTGTGTGTGTGTATGTGAGTGTATATATATATATATTGATATGTATGTATGTATTTATATGCTCATGTATATAGATCTATATATGTATATATA
>NC_068988.1:45482129-45483620 GCF_001194135.2 Octopus bimaculoides | reverse complement strand
ATATATATATATATATATATATATATGTAAAAATATTGTGTAAATATATATTAATATTCATGTTTATATATATAAATATATATATACATATATATATCTATTTATGCATCTGTAAATATGTGCGCGTGTATGCTGTGTATGTGTGTGCTGTGCATGTGTGTGCATGTGAATATGAGTGTGTTTGTCAGTGTAGGTGCATGTGTCATTGTAGGTGTTACTATAGTGCGCTGGAGATTGCATCTCTGTGACGCTTTCTCTGTTCACTAAACATTTTGTCTCAGATTTCTAAAGTAATTTATTTACCTTTGTTAATGCCTCAACGCTTCCTTTCCATTTGCTCCTCTATTGAAATCCCTCAGCCAATAACACATCTGAAATCCCCGCCTTTTCTGTTAACCCCTGAATCTACTAATATCATAATCCTTTACTTCAGTCATAAAAAAAAAGACCACCATTCAATTTTTTTCATTCCGTGTTATTAATCTAAACTTCCTCTAACCTGCCTTAGCATATCTCTTATTTCATAGAATCTAGTTCATTTGACACATTAATTTCCTTTCTTTGCCAATTTCTAATAGAATTTTGATTACCTTTGCATCTCTAACCATTATATAATAGTCATTGTAAATATTTTCAACATTTTTCTATCAAGGTATTTGGTGATTATGCATTTTTTTGG
Organism: Octopus bimaculoides; assembly: GCF_001194135.2. Taxonomy (NCBI): domain Eukaryota; kingdom Metazoa; phylum Mollusca; class Cephalopoda; order Octopoda; family Octopodidae; genus Octopus; species Octopus bimaculoides. The sequence goes on along the minus strand of NC_068988.1, from coordinate 45,482,941 downwards.
TTCAGTTAATTGATTTTTTTCTTTCCTCTGCTGGTATTAACTCTACCCAGTGCTAAGCTTAAGTAGTAAGTTTGCTCCCAAATAAAATCCGTTATGGCTATAACTTAAATTTTAAATTAAGCCACATCCCAAAACGTTGCTCCATCACTATTATACATCGAACCCTTAACTTTAACCTCTTATTTCTTTTCCTATCTTCCAAACAATGCCATTAATCCCATCCGCAAAATGATTTTTCTTAATACATCTGACATGATCAAAATGATTGAAACATTTATAAAGTTATAAACTTTATATCTATATCTATATATATATATATATACACACGCGCACACTAGCAATACATCCGGGCGTTGCCCGGGTGTTATGACCCACAGCCACATTGTATTATTTGTTCCTTTTTCCGTATGGGCAGAATCAGCACAGTTGGATTCCTGGCATAATGGAAGTTATTGTTTGTTTAAAAGTGAAGTGGAGGAGGATATAATTTACATGGGCTTGCATGAAAGTGCTTTCTTATTTCTTTATTGCCCACAAAGGGCTAAACATAGAGGGGACAAACAAGGACAGACAAACGGATTAAGTTGATTATATCGATCCCAGTACGTAACTGGTACTCAATATATCGACAATGAAAGGATGAAAGGCAATTTGAACTCAGAACGTAACAGCAGACAAAATACCGCTAAGCATTTCGCCCAGCGTGCTAACATTTCTGCCAGCTCAGCGCCTTTCTGTTCTTAAGAAGTATCACAAACTATGTATTGTCTCATCATATAAAACAGGGTTAATACAATTTTGCTCGGAAATCA
>NC_068988.1:45477919-45481746 GCF_001194135.2 Octopus bimaculoides | reverse complement strand
TATATATATATATATATATATATATATATATGTATATATACGATGGGCTTCTTTCAGTTTCCATCTACCATATCCACTCACAAGGCTTTGGTTGGCCAAAGGCTATAGTAGAAGACACTTGCCCAAGGTGCCATGCAGTGGGACTGAACCCAGAACCATGTGGTTTGTAAGCAACCTACTTACCACACAGCCACTCTAAAATTTAATTTTTCCTAAAGAAACACCCAGTGCTCCATGCCCTACCTTGCCCACCCATCACCTACCCACTTTCAGAAAGTTAAAACCTCCCAATGTTTCACTTTCGTCTGATGTTTCACACATGCATAGAATTTTGCTAAAATAGCAGACATAAAAATACCAGACCACCATCAGAAAACCTGACATGTTAGAAACAACATGTAAATGACACTATTTCTGAAGAAACTTCCCCCATTTTCCGAAAGGTTAAAAGTGAAACATTGGGAGTTTGTAACTTTGAAAGTGGTGAGGTGATGGATGGATGTTTGGGAAGGAATTTTAGTGTTTCTTTAAGAAAAAAGCTTGAGGAAAATTATTAAAGATTTATATGCTCTGTTTTTTCTCTGTGGATTATCCAGAAAAAACATTTGGAGAAAAGTAAAAATGAAGAAATTGGGGTGGGGAAGGAGAAAATTTAAATATAGTGAATGTTTTTTGAACAAAATGCTAATCTCCTGTATCAAAAACATAGGAATCAGAAGACGTATAGGAAAAAATAAGTGGTGGGGGGAGGCACAAATGCTACTTTGGACATGCTAGAAACAACAGGTAAAGGACAGGATTTCTGGGAAAACTTCCTTTTAAATTTATATCGGAGATCAGGTTTTTAAGTATGCTCATCACAAACACAATTACAGAATAGAAAATGGTCATTTCAGTTGAATTGCAGCTGTAATTTTGCACATGCACACAGCACCAATGCAAGAAATAACATAATTCATACAGAAATTTTACCTAGAGTGTGTGTGTGTGTGCCAAAGGAAGTTATTTTATGGCATTCTTTTGTTTGAAGCAGCAAAGTTGTCAACTCAATCATATCGTCGATCATATGGGATCATATGATTGTTTGTTAATTTCTGTAAAAAATTTTTTATTTCTTATGCTTTGAAGAGAGGTGAAAGTTAAAGATGTATGTACTTGGAGAAGAAATGGACGTGTGTGTGCATGTGCATGTGTACGTGTGTGAGTGAAAGAGAGAGAGAGAGAGAGAGAGGGAGAGAGAGGGAGAGAGAGTGTGAGTGAGTGAGTGAAGACGTTGTCATGTATGTATTTTTTGCATGTATGTGTAAATGGCACTCATTCATTCTCTCTCTCACACACATTATTTTTCATATACACATACATAAATACATATGCATACATCTTTTTTGTATGTATGTGTACGTGTGCATGTGAGAGAGAGAGAGAGAAAGAGGGAGAGTAACTGTATTTCCTCATAACAGAGAAATGGATGTCTTTTAATGAAATTTTTTGGGTTGTGGCTTATTTTAATATAATATTTATGCGTACATTTTCATAAATGTTTGTCTGAGTAGAATTTTGCGCATGTGTGAAACATTAGACGAAAGTAAAACATAAGAAACAACTGAAAATATTGCCCCAAAATGACCTCAAAATTGTACAACCTGACCTTGTTTCCAAGGTTATTCTAGTAGTAAAAAAGAGTTGTGCCAAAAACATAGTTTGTTTGGTAGATAGATGATAAGCAGCTTTCTTTATTGTAGCACAGATGTGACTAATTCAGAGAAACATTACTTTTATTATTCACATATTGTCATTCTTGAAATGCAACACTTTGTGAATTTGGTTCAAATTGAAAGTATGAAACAATAATATATTTCTAATGAAATCTGGTCGTCGTAGAACAATGTATGTCAAATAACTTTAGCTGGTTGTTGGGATAATGTAGAAAATATGTAAACGTAAATAAAGTTTATTTGGTAGCTGAAAGATTACTGAATCATTTGATACCCTATACGTCAAAACTGGCAACTCGGTTTGTGAATCGTAAGGAACATATACACACACACACACACACATACAAACTCTCATATATATATATATATATATATATATATATATATATATATATATGTATGTATGTGTGTGTGTGTGTGTGTGTGTGTACATTTACATATGCATAGATAGATAGATAGATAGATAGATAGATAGTGTTGTGTTTATTCATTGGTGAGTCCAGATTGAGCAGTCCTATAATTAAAAATATTCGAGCAATCACTATCCTACCTTGTATTCAAAAATAGTGTATCATTAATTATATAAGCATAGACAGTGGGGAGTGATACTAAATTAATATTCCCAGTAAGTATATTTTTGAGTTGAGTGTGTGTGTGGGGGAGTATATTTACATAAATATACACAAACAATAAATATACACATGTATACACATACATACTCATATACTTATATGTTTGTATGTGAGTGTGTGTGTGTGTGTAATAGTGTGTGTGTGTGTAAAAGTGTGTGTGTGAGTGTGTGTATGTGTGTGCATGTGTTAACAGTTACACTCAGATTTGCAATATTAAAAGTTTCAGAAATGCAATAAAGTACATCTGATCATTCAGACGCATTAACATTGAGTAGTGAGGTAATCACAACTACTAAATATGGATGATTGTCAGCTGATAAGAGATGCTCATTTTTATTGGCTAGCTTGGGAACATGTTTTAACCAGTATTTCATTAATTGCTAGGTGTTTTTGTACCCATGTGCAGCTACTGGATTGGAAGAAACATTGATACAATAAATAAAAGTAATCTCTCTTGCTTTTGCTAGAAATTTCTGTGAAATTTTTAAAGGAAACAATATTTATGCAGTAGAATTAAAAACTAGTTATTTAAAAGTAATCAGCTGAGAGCTACACTGTATGACAGCAGTATGACTGTTTAGTTTCTAGTTAAGAGATACAGCAATCAGCTTGTCAGGGAGACATTGTGTACTCGGTGCTTTTTACGTAGCACCAGCATATCCATATACCTAGACAATACTCTCTCAAGTTCTAAGACACATAGGGCTAGTGACCCAGTTTCCATGGCAAATAAGAGTCTGAGATCATAACATAACATTTCTCCTGAATGAAACACCAGTTTATCATAAGATTACTTATTTACACTTGAAAGGAGTGGAGACACATGAAATAAAGAGATTTACTCAAGAAAACAATGCACTGCATGGTCTGAGATTCAAACCCATGGTCTTGAAGTTGTGAGTGCAACGCCCTAACCACTAGAAGAAAATAGATTTTAAGTCTGAAGTAAATATTGAGTTTTAGAGAACCTGAGAAATTTCACAGACTATTACTTTGAGTTTCACATAACTGATTTTCAAAGAACAGCACAGTTCTGTCTGAAGATTGATTACATGAAACTCAGAGCGATGGTTTGTGAAGTTTTCAACTTCAGTAACCCTATATATCCATCCATCCATCCATCCATCCATTCATCCATCCATCCATCCATCCAACCATCCATCCACCCATCTGAATGTTAATGGTATGCAAAATTTACTGTTGGAAAATGGTGTCATTTGTTAACACTCCTCCTCAAAAACTTGTCCAGCCATTGAGCTGTTTGTTTTTCAAAGGACTAGGTTGAAACATTACCTTGCTTCATAACAGGTAAGGTCTGCCATCAAGAAGTGCATCCAGCCACAGAAAATAGACGTTAACAAGTGAGCATGGGAAACATGGGAAAGTGGTTTTTAAAATGATAATTATGAGGTTGATGAAATATATATGCACACATACACACACACACACACTCACATATATATATATATATATATATATA
>NC_068988.1:45476137-45477632 GCF_001194135.2 Octopus bimaculoides | reverse complement strand
GGTTATTCATTTAGCTGTTTCAGTATTAACATCAATTGAAATCAATTCTACTTCATGTCTTTGACAACAGAAATTCTACCTGGACGCTATATTACTCAAGTGTAATGCAAAATCTGATATTTCCCTTCTATACACTTTTTCTTTCATTTCAATCAAATCTGATATATAACAGAAATTATTCAGTCTTTAGTTTCATTCATAGTTTTTTTTTTTTATTTCTTCCACTTTTTCTATTAGATCTTTTATTTGTCTTTTATGTTTAATTTCTTTCATGTTAGCTTTCTGTCTTTCTCCTTTTCTTTTTCTTTCTCTCTTTCTTCCTTTCCTAGTTTCCTTCCTTTTTTTTTTATTTTAAATGCTTTTCTGTTCTTTCTCTTTTTCCTTCTCTTTCTTTTCTGCTTCTTTTCAATCTCATTTCTTTCCTTATGTCTCTTTCTTCCTTCCTCCCTCAATTTCCTTTTACCTGTTCTTTCAATTTTTTTTCTTTCCCTTCCTTTCCTGTTTTTCCTTTTCTCTTTTCTTCCTTCCTTTCTGTTTCTTTTTTTCTTTTTGCTCGCTTTGATTTTCTTTTATCCAATTTCTTTCAGTCCTCCTCCTCTTCTTCATCATAATATAACGTCCATTTTCCATGCTGGCATGGGTTAGACGATTTGACAGGAGCAATCCATGTCTTTCTTCTTTCCTTTCTTGCTTTCCTTCATTTTTCTTTCATTAACCTAATTTATTCCTTCGTTTCCTTCTTTCCTACCCACTCCTTCATTCTGATGTATTTTCATTTTCTTTCTTCCATCTTTTATTTGACCTTTAATTTCTTTCATATCACTTTTCCCTCCTTCACACACACACACACACACACACACATATATATATTCTTTTATTCTTATATTTGTTTAGCACCCCCACCCAGCACAAAGCAGTATCTGTGGACCATACAGTTTCAGGGTTATTTCTCCTCATCAGCTGACATGGTGCTGTTAAACAACCATTCAAAAATGGTCTCAGGACCAAGGCCTCTACCATGAGGTTGGGGGTAAGCAAGGGCATGCTTCCTGTAGAAAATCCAGCTCCAAAAAGCCTCATGATAGCAAGGGAGAATGGGCACCAGCTAACCCATAGGTTGGGGTGGGCTGCACGTGCCTACCTCAGTTGCTATGGCATTGAGGTAGATCTAGCCACCCCAATTAATGTGGACAAAACCCACATTTAAAACACTTGATGATGGTGGTGATGATGATGATGATATATATATACATATATCATCATCATCATCGTTTAACGTCCGCTTTCCATGCTAGCATGCTATATATATATATATATATATATAATAAGCAGCATACCAAAAACGTGAGCGGGCAAGACATTTAAAAACACCTAAAAAAATCATTATTAAGAGAACTTTTTAGGTCTTAATAGACACAAGATGTGATCTATTTCTAGCGCATTAATTGTCCACGTTAGTGGTCAACGTTATTTTTTAAAATATATATATATATAA
>NC_068988.1:45472716-45475785 GCF_001194135.2 Octopus bimaculoides | reverse complement strand
GCAGAACCATATGCACGCGCACACATGGCAGTGGGCAACTATGTATAGGATTCTGAAAATTGCTGCTACATTACAAATCAGGCTGATGAGGAATAGACAAATGGTAAGAATTTGTTAAATCCGAAACCTGGTTCCTGTTTAATAATGATTTTTTTAGGTGTTTTTAAATGTCTTGCCCGCTCACGTTTTTGGTATGCTGCTATATTTCATGTTGAGGACTTTTTAGGTCTTAATAGACACAAGATGTGATCTATTTCTAGCGCATTAATTGTCCACGTTAGTGGTCAACGTTATTTTTTAAAATATATATATATATAAATAGGTGCAGGCATGGGTGTGAGGTAAGAAGCTTACTTCCCAGCCAGGTTCAGTCTCACTGTGTTACTCCTTGGGCAAGTGCTTTCTTCAATAGTCTTGGGCTGACTAAAGCCTTGTGAGTGGATTTGGTAGATAGAAGCTGAAAGAAGTAAGTCATATATATATGTATATGGTTATGTGTGTGGGTGTCTTTGTATCTGTGTTTGTCCCAGCTATCATCACTTAACAACCAATGTTCGTGTGTTTACGTTCCCATAACTTGGCAGTTCAGCAAAAGAGACTAATAGAATAAGTACTAGGCTTACAAAGAATAAGTCCTGGGATTGATTTCTTCAACTGAAACCCTTCAAGGCATTGCTCTAGCATGGCCACAGTCAAATGACTGAAACAAGGAAAAGAATAAAAGAATATATACAAAAATACACAAATAAATATGTGTGTGAGTGTGTGTGTCTTTGTATGTGTGTGTGTATGTATGCACACACACACACACGCACATATATACACACAGAAATACATACGAATATTTATATATACAAACACACATATACATACATGCATTTATATCTTCACCCCTACACACATGCATGAATACACATATATTCACCAGAGCACATCAAAATTCACATCAATTAAGAGATTTAGTTACATGACAGATATGATTTAAATAAGCAAATCTTCGATACAATTTGTTTTATGTCACTCTAATGGCATTGGCTATCACTGGGGACTGCTGAAATCCATAGATGTCTGATATATGGCACCATGGATGACAACAGTCTAGGCACGAATGTCTCTCTAGTTTGGACATTGACTGTGAAAAGGTTTAGAGTGTCATTGTTATACAGAACAGTCAAACAGAAGATGGCATTGGTCAAAATACTACACTGGAACTGCAAATTGTCTGTCAGAGATGTAGTTACATGGATGGAGTTGAAGGTGGAAGAAAAGCATACATTATATGCAGTAACAGTGATGGCATTATCTACCATTTTTTTTTTACTTGCGAGTGTGGTAGTTCTCAATAGTGATCTAGAGCTGTGGTTCTTAACAGGAGTCCATATGGTCCTTGGGGGTCATCATAATATTTTGTTGTTAAAATTTATCTACAATAGATTGATTATATTTCTACAATATACAAAATATTTTAACAATGTTTTTATACAACTCTTAATAATATTTAATTACTAAAATGTAATATGATTTTTTAAGCATCAAATGGCTAGGAAGGTCCATCCAAGGAAAATAAGAATCATAGGAGTCCATAAAAATAAAAATAAAAAAGTAGAGTTACCTTCTCGAGTCATGCTGACTGCCAAGGGATGGTTTCCTGGTTTCATGCCGTATAGGTTCCTCACCTGGACGGGACGCCAGTCTGTTGCAGGATTACTCATTTTTGCCAGCTGAGTGGTCTGGAGCAATGTGAAATGAAGTGTTTTGCTCAAGGATACAATGCATTGCTCAGTCCAGGAATCGAAACCGCAATCTTACAATTACAAGTCCAACACCCCTAACCACTAAGCCACACACCTCCGTAGGTAAAAAATGGTTGAGAAACACTGGTCTAGAAGAAGGTGAGTACTTATGGCTTTCACAGGCCTTGCCTCCCAGATCAGTGAGTTAAAAGGCCATTAATGTTCCTGTTGAACATTTGTAAGTCAACGTCTATGGGAAAGACATGAGCAGGGATGAAATCCCCGAGGGCTGACCTTCTAGAAATGAAGGACTGGGGTTAATGATTTGTGATTAGTGCAAGACCCACCATGTTAAGTACAACAAGTGTTAATGAGTGGTGGAGAGTCTCGTTGCTTAGAAATGCTAGAGAGGGTGTGGCATAAGCAAAGCTAATACTAAAGAGCAGAGAACATTATAATATAATATATGCGAAAGGCAGTGACCTTGCAGACACGTTAGCATGCTGGGCAAAATGCTTAGTGGTATTTCGTCTGTCTTTATGTTCTGTGTTCGAATTCCACTGAGATCAACTTTGCCTTTCATCCTTTCAGGGTTGATAAATTAAGTACCAGTTGCATACTAGGACCGATCTAATCGACTGGCATCCCACTCCTCGAAAATATTGGGCCTTGTGCCTAGAGTAGAAAAGAATATAATATATGAGATAGAGAGGAGGAGAGTGATGGTGAAGATGATGATAAAAACCACAGGTTTCATCTAAAATAAAGAAATATCAAGCTGAGTGATAAAAAAAAAAAAGATTAGTGGGATAGTGAGAAGCCCGTGGTCATTATGCTCACAGCATATTGAGCCATATAGCCAAGAAATGCGTAACCCACTTCTGGTCTCTATGACTCACCTTGTGGATTACCGATATAGCTGAATAAAGGTAGTGCCCCAGCACGGTTACATTATCAGAATTAAACAATAGATTCTAAAACCAAGTCTTGAGAATTTCATCTGGAGAAAAGTTTTGTTCAAGGACAGACAATTTCATAATATTTTACTCAGCTTGATTTTTTTATTTATTTATTTTTTTGGCTTGAAATTTCAAATAAACAAAAGTGTGACACTCTCAAAAAACTTTAATCAGGATTAGTAAAAATCTGAAATTGGAATTCAATTTGAATTAAAATTCAATAAATAATTTGAGATGTTTTATCAATTTGTATTCAAATTTCAATATTTTTGTTTGTTTGTTTTTTTGTTTTTTTTCCATATTTTGTAAATTTTCCACTAAATTATCACAAAAGTTTGACATATATTGACAGATTTGTAATTTTTTCTATGTTTCTC
>NC_068988.1:45469061-45472166 GCF_001194135.2 Octopus bimaculoides | reverse complement strand
GAGAGAGAGAGAGGGAGAGAGAGAGAGGGAGAGAGAGAGGGAGAGAGAAAGAGGGAGAGAGAGATAGGCATAACTAAATATTATTTTCACCACCAAGTGCTGTGGTGACTCCCCCTGCAACCACAAACCAACGTAGGAGTCTCTCTACGTGGCTGACCACTGGCTAGAAATATCAATGAAATCTCCCTCAAAATTATGTCATACCATTTGATGAAACAAAACAAGAAAAAAACGTATTGAATAATGAAATTCTAGACATACTGCTAAAAAGGCAAGTGGCATTGTGGTTAAGGTGTTGGGGTCACAGCCACTAGGTTGTGGGTTCAGTTTTTAGACTGAGCAGTATGTTGCATCTGAGAGCAAGGTATTTTCGTTTCACGTTGCTTCAATGTACTCAGCTGAAAATATGTACCACTGGCATCTGAAGGTATCCTAGGAGAGAATGGTATCCCAGTCAATGAGGTGTCTTATATTCTCAGCCTAAATAACTTGGAAACCTGGATAAGTTCAAGTCTCATGAGAATGTAGAGAAATATGAGCTTGTTGTACGAAAGAAGAGGATGTGGTCTGAGATGAAATGCTTTCAATCATAGATCTGCTCAGTTAGAGTTGCCTTAGGGCTAAAAGAGTAATGGCACTCTCACAACTACCTTTCCATAATTTGGATCAAATCTTTATTTAGAACACATTGTAAGAATTTAGATTTTTTTGTGGGGCCAGGGATTGAATGAGATTAACATTGAATAGTTGCAAGTTGATGATTGTAGGAAAAGACAAAGGCAAGGAAAAATTCCAGAAAATTCCAGAAAATTCCCAATCCTTTACACTTTGATTGATGACAGCATATCAGAGAACAAAGGATTGGGCAGAGTGCTTAATGCAGGTATAATAGAGATGAGATGTGGACAAGACATGAATGGAAATAGTACATGACCAATGATCAGTGGCATTGCTGTAATAGAAGAAAAGGCAGAGAGAATAAACAGCTCAGAAATGGAATTGTGTTGGTATTACAATCAGTCAGGCGGCTTTCTTTTGATATACAGTCTTAAAGGTCTAAATAGGGTTGCAGCAAGAGCATCTTAGAAGTGGAAGCAATACTCCACCATGTGGAAATTTTAAGAGGCTCATTAATTGTTAGGGGTTGAAGTATTTTCTGGATCTGAGGAGAAGAACCAGTCTTTGTAACATAACCATGGCTGTGGTGAGTAAGTGAGTTCTCCAGAAGAGATCATCAGATATTGTAAGGCCTCACATTTGTAGCAACAGTGAGGGTTCCCATTGCATTTAAGGTGTGCTACAATACAGCTTTTGACTTTAAAATGCACTGTTGTCTCCTTTTATCGTTGTTATTTAACCCCAAGTATGCCCTGATTGAGCACTTATGACTGAAGTTGTTCTAGGTATAACATTCCAATTTTTTGTATACATTTTGATTGTACTGTTGAATATGTCCTCTCTTTTTAAAGATGGTTGAATGTGGTTTGATGTCGATGTGCTAAGATTGGTAAGTGATCAACCAATCATGTAAAGGCCCCACCATCATCAGATCACTGACCTCCTGTATTCTGGCATGGTGCTAAAGGAGCTACAATGCAGATTAATGTTGACTGTACTTTCCTTTGACACAATAGGAAACGTCAGGCTGAAAGGAATTCTCAGTAAATATAGCCAAATGTCAGAAAACCATTATCTGGCTTGGAAGAAAATAATTAGCAGCCAGTTGTAGACATGGTGGTTGCGTTTGTGAGTCATGTGAGTTGAATGAAGTTAAGGACTCATGTATGAATACAGCTGAGAGAGGATCAAGAGAATAATTGGGTTATTTGGATCAAAGAGTAGCTTGTCTTAGATTAAAGTGTGAGTCTTATATTTGAGATGTTTCTTGTTGCTAGGCAACCAGACTAAACTGTGCAACTTCTTGACAAATAATCAAACATTAAACAGCAGTTTTGACACTGAAATCTCAGGCAGAACTTCTGCTGTATATATTGATTTAAATTCTAGCACAAGGCCAGAAATTTCAAGGTGTTAAATCGATTTCATTGACCCCACTATTCAACTGGTACTTATTTTAGCAACTCCAAAGGGATGAAAAGGAAAGTCAATCTCAGCAGAGTTGGAACTCAGAATATAAAGACAGACAAAATGCTGCCAAGCATTTTGCCTGGCATGCTAACCATTCTACCAGCTTGTAGCCTTCATATTTTGTTGTATTTATTAACAGTAACTTAATTCTACATACTTCTGTAGCTAGCTAAAGTTTTCTTGTTTATGTAATGTGGTGACTCCCAAATAGTGTGCCATGGAACAGACGCATGTCATAAGATGTAGCTAGATATGCAGCAGATATAATAGGGTGAAAGAAACAAACTGAAATTTATAATCTATTGAATAAAGGAGTAATTAGTGATTTTTGAAGTTTAAAACTATATATTTAAACTAAAATATATTTTAGCTGGGCTTAGGTGGGTGGATGTGCTTGTCCCCCACCTTTGTAAACACAGGAAATGTGTCAAGGCCGACAGGAAGCGGTGCAGCTTCCTAGGTCTAAACAACAGTAGTATTATTCCCTTCATGGGACTGTCACATTAAGTTGACAGCATACAACTACTTTAAAATATATTTCTTTTATTCTTCTATCAGTTTGAGTCAGTAATATTGTGGCCATACTGGGCAGTGGCATGGCAAATCTTAGCACCTAAGGGCAAGAACAAGTTTGGTGCATCAATTTAATTAACAGGTATGATAAGCAACTTGACCTTTATTTGTCCTCGTCTTGCTTCATTTCTGATGCTGGGCCACCATATTGAAATGTTTCAGCGAATCATATCAATCCCCAGCAATTGCCTTTCAATCTGGTACTTGAACTGCTAAGCTATAGGAAATAAATAGATAAATAGATAGATAGATAGATAAGCAGACAGACAGGCAGGTAGGTAGGTAGGTGGGTAGATAGATAGGTAGGTAGGTAGGTAGGTAGGTAGGTAGGTAGGTAGATAGATAGGTAGGTAGGTAGGTAGGTAGGTAGATACATTTCTTTTATTAGCCACACAGGGCTCAACGAAGATGGGACAAATACAATGTAGAGCTTTTCTTTTTGGG
>NC_068988.1:45465700-45466318 GCF_001194135.2 Octopus bimaculoides | reverse complement strand
GGTAGGCACTGAAGTCCACCCTGCGTTCTCGGTAGATAGATAAGTAGGTAGGTAGGTTAGTAGGTGGGTAGGTAGGTAGGTAGGTTTGTAGGTAGATAGATAGATAGATAGATAGATAGATAGGCATCTGTCTGTCTTGAAAGATTATGGATCTGCACCTGGTGAGTTTTTGTGAGGAGTGGCAGCCATGCATGCAGTGACTGCATTTGAAGCTCTCCACCAATGCTATGACTTTTCCTTTCTTTGAGCATGCTTTTCTTCAGTAGCAAGTTCCAGTTTTTCTTCCCCTCATTCCGTCCCTTGCACAGTACTTGTCTCCAACATGGGTGGTCATTTGTGGCCTCCACCCATCTCAGGATGTCCAGATCTATTGACTTCATATCTCTCTTGCAGACGATCTTTAAACAAAAACGAGGTCGTCCTCATGCTTTTGTGTCTGCAGCATGGCAAATGTAAGCATAGACATAAACACACACACACACACACACACACACTAATATATGCAATGGACTTCTGTACAATTTCTGTCTATACCAAACATCGTGGAGGCGCAATGGCCCAGTGGTTAGGGCAGCAGACTCGCAGTCATAGGATCGCGGTTTCGATTCCCAGACCGGG
>NC_068988.1:45465394-45465690 GCF_001194135.2 Octopus bimaculoides | reverse complement strand
TGAGCAGGCTGTTCCATTGATTGGATCAACTGGAACCCTTGATGTCGTAAGCGACGGAGTGCCAACAACAACAACAATACCAAACATCTCTGAAAATGCATTGGTCAAACCAAGGCTATAATATCATATACTTGCACAAGTGATGTAGAACCGGAAACCATGTGGCTGTAGAACCGGAAACCATGTGGCTGTAGAACCGGAAACCATGTGGCTGTAGAACCGGAAACCATGTGGCTGTAGAACTGGAAACCATGTGGCTGTAGAACTGGAAACCATGTGGCTGTAGAATCGGAAAA
>NC_068988.1:45457766-45465003 GCF_001194135.2 Octopus bimaculoides | reverse complement strand
CATGTGGCTGTAGAACTGGAAACCATGTGGCTGTAGAACCGGAAACCATGTGGCTGTAGAACCGGAAACCATGTGGCTGTAGAACTGGAAACCATGTGGCTGTAGAACTGGAAACCATGTGGCTGTAGAATCGGAAAACATGTGGCTGTAGAGCTGGAAACCATGTGGCTGTAAGTACAAACACAGTGCTCCCAAATATTTTTATTTGTTCTAAAACTGCTGTGAGAGAAATGTTCAGTAATCCTGAATGTAATAAATGAATGTCTAGAGATTTCGATGAGGTCCACTCTCTAAATTATAATTCATGAGAGGATTTAAGCGAAAATAGTTTTGAAAATGAGAACATCACAGAAAAAAATCAGAAAACCACTGATGAAGAACTAGTAATAGCTAAAAATAAAACAAAAAAAAAAAAGAATATTTTATTTGATATCTGAAATACAGAAGACTAAATATTTCAGTTGCTTAATTAGACAAACATAGTTTACACAGACTGTTATTAGAAAGCAAACTGAATGAGGAATTTTGAAAAGAAGCAAAAACTAAGAAATACACGAATGAATAATATCAAGAATTGGACAGACAGTGAATGTATGAGGTTAGTACAGGAAAGACTGGGATGGTGAATCGTGGTATCAACTTGCTAAGAGTAGACATTACATCATCATTATCATCACCACCACCACCACCACCACCACCACCACTTTTGTCATCATTTTCATCATCATCATCATCATCTTCATCGTCGTTATTATTGTCGTTATCATCATCATCATCAACGTTGTCATCGTCACTGTCACTTCAGTCACGAGTATCATAATTACTACTACAATCATCAACATGAACAACAACAAGGTGGTGGTGTTGGCAGGGCAAGCAATGATGGTGGTGAGTAGTTGTACATGATATTTATCAGTTATTCTTGTCTGCTAGTCCTGAGTGTAATGAGCTTCCATTTTACAGTGAGGTAAATTAGTCCACTGAGAGTTATTAAATGATCTCTTAAAAATCAAAGAATTTGATTGTTCAATTGCTGTAGAGAGTGGAAAATCTGTCCCAAGTCTGACGAGCAGAAAGATAAAGTGTAAGAACCATCAATGTTAGAATGTTCACTCCTCATAGCAAGTGAACTTAACAGACTCTTCTGTGAACTAATTGTTTGCTAGCATGGATTATCACCAGATTCTATAAAAATTGTAGATTTTACTTTCATTTAGAACAGGTGTGAAACATAGTAAAAAAGGAAAAACAGTAAAGGTGCAGGCATGGCTGTGTGGTGAGTAGCTTGCTTACCAACCACATGGGTTTGAGTTCAGTCCCGCTGTTCAGTCTCACTGTCTTCTGCTATAGCCTCAGGCCGACCAAAGCCTTGTGAGTGGATTTGGTAGATGGAAACTGAAAGAAACCCATTGTATATTATTTACATTATTTACATTTGACAGACATTTGTCCTCGTCTGGTTTGTTGTTAACACATTTCCACTGATATACCCTCCAGCCTTCATCAAGTGTCTTGGGGAAATTTCAAACCTGGGTTCTCATTCCTAAGGTATTTTTTGATGTTATTTATTATTATTATTATTATTATTATTATTATTATTATTATTATTATTATTATTATTATTATTATTATTATTATTATTATTATTCAGGTCACTTCCTGGAATCAAACTTGGAATCTTAAACACTACGCCATATGCCAACAGGCATATAGCATATATATATGTATATATTTGTGTGTCTGTGTTTGTCCTCACCACCATCGCTTGACAACCAATGTTGGTGTGTTTACGACCATGTAACTTAGCAGGAGACTGATAGAATAAGTACTAGGCTTACAAAAGAATAAATCCTGGGATCGATTTGTTCAACTAAAGGTGGAGTTCCAACATGGCTGCAGTCAAATGACTGAAACATATCAAAGAATGAAAGAATAAAAGAATTACCTTTTCAAGTCATGCTGACTTATAAGAACCAGTTTCCAAGTTTCATGGCAAATAAATTCCACAACTGGATGGGACACCAGTCTGTTGCAGAATTATTCATTTTGCCAGTTGATTGGACTGGAGCAATGTGAAATGAATTGTCTTGCTCAAGAACCCAACATGTTGACCAGTCCCAGAATCAAAACTATGAGTCCAACACCCTAACCACTAAGCCACGTGCCTCCACAACTTTGAGACTTGCTATGTGAAATATAGCAATTCTCAGCGTTCTCCATCAACAAATTTCAAATGTCTGTGATTAAATGTCTCCAGAAAATCCTTCAGTTGAGGCAGCAAAACAAACTCACAAGGCTTTGTGGAAACAGGTGAAGTGGCAAACTATCAAAATCCAGATCAAGAGGCAGAAATGGAGTTGGCTTGGCTACATCCTGCTGAAACCTGTTTCTAACATTACAAGACAAGTCCTCCACTGGACATCGCAAGGGAGGCAGACTAAAACCAACAAGGACAAGGTCCACAGAAAGTGGATATGGCCTGGTGCATAGTGAATTTGGAAGCAGAACAATGATGACAGAAAAATTGTAAATGGTTATAAGAGAGGTGCAGATTGGGAAGTAAATGTAGGTACAGACAGTAATCAAAAAAATCTTCATTAGCACAGATGACCAAAGAGGGGAGCTGGAGATAAAGAAGAGGAAGATGACTGACATCAGAAGAGACTAGAATTGGTAGACAGGTAGAAGAAACAAGATTATGATGGGGGAGAAGGTAGAGATATGAAGAGGTGACCAGGGAGAATGCAGAGATTGGCAATGACAGGTGTACAAAGGTAGAGATAGGTGACAATATAAAGGCAAGAGTAAGTAAGTTGGAGGGAGTGATTGGCAATAGTAGAGGTGGACAAAGGTTGAGGTAGGTGTCTATTTATCATGTTACTATATATATTTCACAAACTATCATGCTACTATATATATTTTTATATTTTAAAGTATTGCCACTCAACTTTTGTCTATTTATTCACATTATAATAAATCTTAGCCCATTTATCATACTGCTGTACATTTTTTATCTGTTTATCATGATACACTCTGTTTTGGTCTGTTAATCCTGTTGCTAATTACTTTGCCAGAAAACATGGTAATCCAGATGTTCTCCATCATAGTTCATAGCTAATTACTACATACTACTTCATTAAAGTTGAAAGAAGAAATTATACACATAAAATCAATATGACATTATAATTACATTATCATCTTCAAACTACATCTTTACTTTACATGGAACTATACAAGAAAAGAAAATAAACTACTGTAAACTTAGAAAAGTTGAGATTTAGCACAGACATTATGGCTTTCATCAGATGATAGATAAAAATTCCACTTGAAAGAACAGAAACCTATAATCTTTTCTACTGTAGGAACAAGACTTGAAATTTTGGGAAGGGGGTTAGTCAATAACATGGACCCCAATATTTGACTGGTATGTATTTCATTGAGCCTGAAATGATAAAAGGCAAAGCTGACCTTGGTGGAATTTGAACACAGAATGTACAGTTGGAAGAAATACTGCTAAGCATTTTGTCTGGCAGAAAAATGATTCTGCCATTTCACCACTTTACACTAACCTATGATAAGTGACTTCATAAACAGACCTTCTCTAAATCGTCATAAATAGAATTAAAGGGACTCTCTATATAAACAGTTAAACTTCTGAAGGAGATATAAGCTAAAATCTATTGTAGTGTCTGTTTACCAGATGACAGATGTCATCAGTTTACCAGATGACAGTATAGTTCAGTTTGGTAACCAAGTATCATAGGTACTTGAACATGTGCCTGTGTGGTAAGATACTTACTTCTCAACCACATGGTTTAGGGTTCAGTCCCACTGCAAAGCACATTGGACCAGTGTTTTCTACTATAGCCCTGGGTTGACCAAAGCTTTGTGAGTGGATGGTAAACAGAAACTAAAAGAAGCTTGTCGTGTGTGTGTGTGTGTGTGTGTGTGTGTGTGTGTGTTTGCATGTGTCTCCCACCACCACATGACAACTGATATGGGTTTGTTAACATATCTTTAACTGAACTGTTCAACAAAAGAGATCCAAAGAGTAAGTACCAGGCTTTAGAAATAAGTACTAGAGTCAATCCATTTGACTAAAACCCTTCAAAGCAGTGCTCCAGTATGGCCACAGCCAAATGACTGAAACAAGTAGAAGATAATAAAAAATGAAAAAGCAATTAAACTAGAATAAATATTTGGCTGTGTGGTAAGAAGCTTGCTTCTCAGCCACATGGTTTCTGGGTTCAGCACCACTGCATGGCACCTTCTACTATAGCCTTGGGCCAACCAAAGGCTTCTGAGTGGATTTGGTAGATGGAAACTGAAAGAAGACTGTTGTATATATATGTATGTATATCTATGTGTGTTTTGGGGTCTGCATATGTCCCCTCCACCACCACTTAACAACCGGTGATGGTGTGTTTATGTTCCAGCAACTAAGTAGTTTGGTAAAAGCGACTGATAGAATAAGTACTAAGCTTTAAAAAAATAAGTCCTGGGGTTGATTTGCTCAACTAAAATCCTTGAAGGTGGTGTTCCAGCATGACCACAGTAAAAAATGACTGAAACAAATAAAAGATACCAGATAAAAGATTTCATCTTAGTTTGCTTGTGCCATTTTTTGAGTTCAAATCTCAACGGTGTCACTTTTTCCTTAATTTTCCCAAGACTGCTTCCATAAAATGTAGGCATCCATTATTTTAACTGTTACCCATCATGTCTTAAAAAACAACCCCCCCCCCCCAAAAAAAAATACAAGCGTATGGCTGCTTGGAAAAGAAAGTTGTGCAGTTAAAACTCTATATCTTTTCATAGTTTCATGAGAGCAGAGATGTCAGTGAATGCAATATCACAAACATACTGAAGTTGAATTAATTACTTATCAAACTTCACTTATAGATCACTATAAACAAACACAATTATT
Source organism: Octopus bimaculoides (assembly GCF_001194135.2). Lineage (NCBI taxonomy): Eukaryota > Metazoa > Mollusca > Cephalopoda > Octopoda > Octopodidae > Octopus > Octopus bimaculoides. The sequence continues at coordinate 45,460,076 of NC_068988.1, read as the reverse complement.
CTGTTACATGTATATTGTGATTAGATTTTTCCACCAGAGGTTATGGCTGGTTAGAGTATCAAACAAGTCTAGTTAGCAAACTGCAATATAAGAGATATTGCACAGACTAATAAAATGTCTCATAAAAACGTGTTATAACGGTCTCATATAGGAGGACTTTATCATTATTAATAACAGTTAATAACAATCTACTTTGTGGTGGGTGTTATATATTCATTTATGTTTGCTGTATATAAATATATATGCTGTATACACATTACACATATCAAACAAGAGACAGACCCTCTACATGGTAACTCAGTTGCTAGAAATAGCAACTGTGCATACATGACTTGTGTGACTGTATACGTGTGTGTGCATGCATGCGTGTGTGTGTGTGTGTGTGTGTGTGTGTGTGTATCATCATCATTTTAATGTCCACTTATCAATGTTTGCATGATCAGACATGCTTACACAGAATATTGAAAAAGAATGACACTGCTTATATGACAGTGATACTCATTTACAGTGGAGGTGCAATGGTCCAGTGGTTAGGGCAGCAGATTCGCGGTCATAGGATCGCGGTTTTGATTCCCAGACCGGGCATTGGGAGTGTTTATTGAGCGAAAACACCAAAAACTCCACAAGGCTCCAGCAGGGGATGGTGGCAAACTCTGCTGTACTCTTTCACCACAGCTTTCTCTCGCTCTTACTTCCTGTTTCTATTGTGCCTGTGATTCAAAGGGCCAGCCTTGTCACACTGTTACGCTGAATATCCCCAAGAACTATGTTAAGGGTACATGTGTCAGTGGAGTGCTTAGCCACTTGCATGTTAATTTCACAAGCAGGCTGTTCTGTTGATCGGATCAACTGGAACCCTCGACATCATAAACGACAGAGTGCCAACAACTCATTTACAACTATGGTACAATGCTGAATCTTACAAAGGAGACAACAGAAGATCAAGATATCTGGTGCATTGCTGTACTCAAGAAGACCCACCTACCACAACAGAACTGAAATCCTAAAACTGTGGTGTCACATAAAAAGCATTTGTGTGGGTGCTGGTGCCACATAAAAAGCACTGATGCTGGTGCTACTTAAAAAGCACTGGTGCTGGTGCCACTTAAAGAGTACCCAGTACGCTCTGTGGAGTGGTTAGTATTAAGAAGTACATCCAGCTGTTGAAAGCAAGCCAAAACAAGCCATGAAACCAGGTGAAGCCCCTGGCCTTACCAGTTCATGTCAAGTCATCCAGCCCATTCCAGCATGGAAAACAGATGTTAAATATTGATGAAGATGGTGATGAGATGTCAAGATTTGGAGTTACAAGCACAGAGTCTACCTCCATCTCTCTCTCTATACATACATATATATATATATATATATCATGGCATATAATCGTTCAAAAAAAGTAAGAAAATAGAGATATAACAGTTAATAAAAATTTATTATCTGCAAAAATCAAACATAGTGCCTTACAGCTGTTTCAATTAAACCTTAAAAGGTTAAACAGCATTTATTAAAATCATCATCATCATCATCATCGTCGTCGTTTAACGTCCGCTTTCCATGCTAGCATGGGTTGGACGATTTGACTGAGGACTGGTGAAACCGGATGGCAACACCAGGCTCCAATCTAATTTGGCAGAGTTTCTACAGCTGGATGCCCTTCCTAACGCCAACCACTCAGAGAGTGCAAAATCTCTTCAGAGGGGTACAAAAAAGATATACCATTAGGTTTTTATGTGTCACATATTAGAATCATCACAGCAGACAGAATATTATTTTATGGCTAATATCGGTATTTGCCTGGATTAGGGGGTTATAGTTTGTTTTAGTGGGTAATGGATAATATGTGAATATAATTAGGGTAATAATGGGTAGGTAAATTAATGAAATAAATACGCTCTTTTAAAGCCTAGCCAGGCTCAAGGGCCCGGTTTCCTGGTTTCATTGGCGTATGGGTTCCCCAGTTGGACAGGATGCCAGTCCATCACAGAGTTACTCATTTTTGCCAGCTGAGTGGACTGGAGCAATGTGAAATGAAGTGTTTTACTCAAGAACACAATGCATTGCCCAGTCCAGGAATTGAAACCACAATCTTACAATCATGATGCTGACACCCTAACCACTAAGCCACGTGCCTCCACGGTAGGTAAATAGAGGTTGGATAGTAAATTACAGTGATGAATAGTATCATATGAATGAGGGGATAAAATAAATATTTAGGGAAGTTGTTTATAAAGTGTGTGTGTGTATATATATATATATATATATATATATATATATATATATGTGTGTGTGTATATATATATATATATATATATA
>NC_068988.1:45437664-45457596 GCF_001194135.2 Octopus bimaculoides | reverse complement strand
TCTCTCTCTCTCTCACACACACACACACACACACACACACTCAAACAAATACTATATAAGAAGCTTACTCTTCAGCCACATGCTTCTGGGTTCAATCTCACCAGGAGGCATGTTAGTAAAGTGCCTTCTACTTTACCCTTAGGTTGACCACTCTCTAGTGAGTGAACTCTGAAAAGACAAAGAAGGTTCAGAAATGCACATGCATATAAGCATGTTTGCCTATATACATTAATGCTTACATTGATATATAAAGATGAATAATGGTGCATTAAATACCATACAAAAAAATAATTGATTAAATGAAAATATATTCAGTTCCCTTGAAGATAAAACAATAGTCTGATGGCAGTTATGACTAACCCTGAATGTGAAAGGAAAGAAAATCTCAAGAATTAAGAATTTTCTAGAATTAAAATGCCTAAATTGTCTTGCAACAAGCAGACAAAGGAAATGTAGTGAATACCATCAACTCAACCATAATTTCATGCCTATTGAACATGTATGCTATGTATGTATTTATGTATGTATGTATGTGGAAATTACAGCCTATAAAGAGCTAAGACATAGTATGACCAAATCTCACAAGTAGTCACTGAGAATGAAGACTGCAAAATCCTGTGGGATGTAATGATTCAGTATGACTATCAAATCAGACATTGGAAGCCTGATGTTGTTGTGGTCAAAAAACAAAAAATACTTGCATGATGAACAACATAGCATGTTCAAGTAACAATAGGGTGAAAGAGAAAGAAGAAAAAAACTGAACAACTATAATGATTTGAAGTGGGAAACACACAAGTAGTGGGCAACAAAGAGAGGGATAGCAGTAGTGATTAGTGTATTTGGAAGTACCAGTAATCAACTACCAGCGTGGCTGGTATTTGTATCAATGTGTTTGGCTAAACACTTCAAGGCTGTACCACAGCATGGCCACTGTGACAGAAATAAGTCTATCTATCTATCTATCTATCTATCTATCTATCTATCTATCTATCTATCTCTCTATCTATCTATCTAGCTATCTGTCTGTCTGTCTGTTTGTCTGTCTGTCTATCTATCTATCTATCTATCAACCTATATATATATATATATATATATATATATACAGTGGGAGAAAATAAATATTCGTACGTGTCAAAATTCTTTATTTAATTTATTTAATTTCTAATGAACATAAATGGGTTATACCAATGCTATATTTGCATACACATGCATAAACTAAGAATATGCAAAAGAAACTAATAAATTATAGTAACTAATGAATTTATATACAATTATAAATATTTAGGGGTGAAAAAAGTATTCGTACAGAATAAATTTATGAGTTTCTATGCCACAAAACACTGTTAAAATAATTTTTTTTTTACTAGAACTTTCTCGTTTGTTCCAATAATCTTATCAGTGGTCATTTTTAAGTGTCAAAATGCTAGCTTCTTCATTCAGCACTGAGACAACATAAAGTAGTGTCATAATAATGGCGAAAAGTAAAGAACTCACAAATTCAGTAAAAAACTTACTTATTGAATAATGGAAAACAGGTAAAAGTTTCAGGAAAATATCAGAGACCCTTTGTATTCCATTTTCTACCATATCTTCATTTATTCAAAGATATAAAAAATCGGGAACTGTTGAAGACAGAATAAGATCCAGTGCACCACGCAAGATTTCCCCTAGATTTTTAAGAAAAAGGAAGCAAAGAATCGAAAAAAATGCAATAATCACCAGAAAAGAGTTTCAAGAAGATTTGTTAGCTTCAGGGACTAGTGTTACACTACGAACAATCAGCAATGAACTTCATGGGAATGAACCGAAGTCATGCTCTCCTAGAAAAACTCCACTGTTGACTAAAAGGCATAGAGATGCCCATTTAAAATTTGTTCATGAACATAAAGATAAATCTGATACATTCTGGGAAAAAGTTCTATGGACAGATGAGTTGAAAATTGAATTGTTTGGACGAAATTTGCGTAGCCATGTTTGGAGGAAAGATGATACCGCTTATTCACCGAAAAACACAATTCCTTCCATAAAGTTTGGAGGTGGCAACATCATGGTGTGGAGGTGCTTCTCTGCAAATGGTACTGGCAATTTACATGTGATAGATGGTAGAATGAATGCAGAGATGTACCAAAATATTTTTAAACAATAATTTATGGGACTCTGTAAAAAAGCTCCAGCTTCGTGAAGGGTGGGTTTTACAACAGGATAATGACCCTAAGCACATGGCGAAGTCTACCAAAATATGGATTGTCGATCACAATACAAAATTACTAGAATGGCCAAGCCAGTCACCTGGCCTGAACCCCATTGAAAATTTGTGGCGTTATTTGAAAATTAAAATTCATTCAAGAGCCCCAACATGCATTCCAGATTTGAAGAAAATTTGTCAAGAAGAATGGGTAAAAATTCCTAAAGAATGATGCGAGTCATTGATTAAGAACAACAAGAAGAGATTGGTTGAAGTGGAACTGAAAAATGCTTATGCTACGAACTATTAAATCAGAATTATCGGTTATTTATGTTCTATACAAATAATTTTTTCGCCCCTAAATATTTATAATTGAATATAAATTCCTTAGTAACTTCTTTTTTTTTAGTTTCTTTTGCATATTCTTAGTTTATGCATGTGTATGCAAATATAGTTTTGGTATATCCCATTTATGCTTATTAGAAATTAAATAAATAAAGAATTTTGACACGTACAAATTTTTATTTTCCCCCATTGTATATATATATATATATATATATATATATATATATAGAGAGAGAGAGAGAGAGAGAGAGAGAGGGAGAGAGAGAGAGGGAGAGAGGGAGAGAGAGAGCGAGATGCGTTCACATACACACACATATATATGCATATATATATGTGTGTGTGTATGCATGTGTGTCTGTCTGTCTGTGTGTGTCTGTGTGTGTATACATATATATATATTTATATATATATATATATATGCACACACATGCATGCATACACATACACACATGCACACAATCACATACACACAATCACATACACACATATAAATATACACAACACACAGTTATATTTGTACAAATACACAAACATATTGTATTGCTTTATTATGTCATCACTACATCATTGCTTAGAAAGTATTCATTTTGACTTCTCCGTTGTCTTTTTCTTTTTTTAATTTTCAGTTTCCAGTTATTCATTTTGCTTTCTCTTGTTTATATTCTAGCAATCTTCGGCTTTGATGATACCATGTAGCATTATTTCGCCATATTAGCCTTTCAAATAATTTGCTTTCTTGATTTTGAAGAATTTATATATCTTCCCTAACGTAATTATATACTAATTATTTTCTTTGAGTAATATATATATATATTTTTACCAACTGATTTTATTAATCTAATATTAATATATTTCTCTTGATCCCAATTTGTCTTTCTCTTGTCTCTCTTTTCATTCTATTCTGCTTAAAAATGTCAATGTAATATAATTGTAAGCTATGCCTTGATGTTTGATATATTGAGCCACAATCTAGCAGATCTATGACCAAAGACATTTGAGCCATCAATATCCTATACATTTTCTCCCAACATAGTATATTCAGGATCATGCTATTCAATATGTCCTTTTTATTAAAACCACAGGATGCGATTTAAGGGAGACTTGGCTGATATTTCCAACAAGTTGAGGGAAGATATTGAGGCACTGTCATTGACTTAAGGTTTGTTCTGTATTAACCCTTTTGTTACTAGACCACCTGAGACTACCCTTGGTTGCATGATACCATCTTCGTGTTTTAAAACGAATTAAACCAAAACTTTCATTAAAATTCTATGTTAATTTATGTCCCAAACGCTGACATAATAACAACAATGCTATTTCATTAAATTCTTCCATGCATTCAAAATTATTTTAAACAAAGACAGTGCATTTCAATAGAGATATATAGTGACAAAGTATTAAAGGATATGGATAAACAAAAATAATAAAAGCTTAGAGCGAATGGTTCTTTCAAATCTAATGAATCAAATCTTACTAGGGCTTAATAAGGTCATAGATTTGTAAGAGAGGGTATTAATCACTTAAATCAATTTTAAGTACAAATCAAATATTCTAATTTGTCAAAAGCATTCAAAGGGTTATAGAAAGCAATAAATAAAGTATTAGACTCATAGAAGAATCTCACACCTTAAGGAAACATTATATTCTGGAAAACCTAGCCATCACATGGAATTCCATAATGGGAAACCTATTTCCCATTGACTACTCCTGTTCCATGGAAATCAATACAAAATATATTTTGTAACATGGAGTTCCATGTTTTAACACAATTTTCAGGAATGTAACATTTCCTTAATGCTGGTTATACTTGTAGTTATAAATTTATAATTTCACTTCTCCAAAATAATTTCTTCAATTCAAATTCTGCTATATTTTACTTAGTCTTAAATTTTCCCAAAATTTAGTAAAATTTAAATACATAATACTTTACTGTATTTAATTTTATTTTGGCCACACTGTCAGTTCTAAATTTCTAAGAAGGCCATTCAAATTTTGCTGGTTTAATAAAAGTGGAGAAACTATCATTACAAAGAACATAAATTGTCTTATTCAGCATTAGTCACTTCAAGTTGTCTCCTGTGTACAACAGATACACAGTGCCTGAGAACTCTTTTTTGTTTCTAAAATACCTTAAGCCTAATACATTTCCTAAGTAGGTGATAATTTATCATACATACTCTCCCTTCCTTCTAATATATTTCTGCATGTACTATACTGTTTTCTCTTTTTTGATTCACACACATAGTAAACTACTTCAGCATGAAGTGCATTGCAACACAAGCCAATAGTCTGTTATGTATAACATCTTATGTTTCTTCAATTATAATTTCTTACATTCTAACAATATCACAGAGAATCTTAACATCTTACAAACTAAAAATTTTGACTCTTAACTTAGTTTCATCTTTTGCCATAATTAATTTAATTATTTAAACCTAGATTCAAGTTTTTGTCACTTACGTATCATATCCATTTAGTGGCTCACCCTCTACTTTCTGAGAAACAAATTGCTATTAAACCATATATCTTTTTATTTTCCTCACAAAAGTTGTCCAAATTATTTTATTTATTTATTTAGCCTTATTGCTTTAACATGACCAAAATTATTCATTATTATCACATACACCTATTTTTGAAAATTTCTAACTCAGTTCACAGTTCTTTGTCCTATAGATATTCCTTTTTTAAACATTTTCTCTGTTTGTTTTTCCTTAGGTCTCCTATAATCTCCTATTTATTTTTTAATCATATGTATTTATCTTCATGCTTCATTCACTTCTTCTCTTTCAACTGACAGCTTGTGATGTATTGTCTCTCTCTCAAAGGGCCTCTCTCTCAGAGTGAAAGGTAAACTGTATGATGCCTGTGTGAAAACAGCCATGCTACATGACAGTGAAACATGGGCTGTGACCACCAAGGACATGCATAGGCTTGTAAGAAATGAAGCTAGAAAGCTTCACTAGATGTGCAATGTCAGTGTGCATGTATGACAGAGAGTAAGCATCTTGAGAGAAAAGCTCGGCATAAGAAGCATCAGATGTGGTGTGCAAGAGAGATGACTGCATTGGTATAGTCATGTGATGTATATGGACAAAAACAACATTGTGAAGAAGTACTACACTCTAATGGTGGACAGAACCTGTGGAAGAGGTAGACCCAGGCAAATCAGGTGACCAAGATCTTTGGTGATATGCTGTGCTTGAGAAGACACCTCAAGCCAAATGAGATCACAGTCATGGCTGATGCCAGTGTCTTGTAACTGGCATGTAAAAATCACCCCTCAAACATTGGGCAATATGCTGTGCTTGAGAAGATTTGTCAAGCTAAGTGAAATCGTAGCCAGAGCAGATGCCAGTACCACTTGACTGGCACCCATGCTAATGGCATGTAAAAAGTACCGTTATAGTGCATTGTTGATGCAATTTTTCATATCAGTGGCACCCATGTCGGTGACATGTAAAAAGCACCCACGACACTCCAGCCATAGAAACCATGCCAAACCAGATTGGAACCTAGTGTAACTCCCCGGCTTACCAGTTTTCAGTCAAACTGTCCAGCCCATGCCAGCATGGAAAACAGACGTTAAACAATGATAGTGTTGATGATGATAATGATGATGATGATGATGACGACGACGTCGGACGACGATGACGACACTGATGACAATGATGATGATGACATACATTTCATCAAGTTGACACAACTTGATATTTACTAGTCATATTTTAAGATATACCTGTTTTGTCTTAATCTATTTGCAAACATAACGAAGTACCTTTCCTTTTCTAAGATATGTGCGAACTAAAATGTTATTAAATACGTTGACCACCAGTTCATTTCGTATGTTTAAGTTACCAAACAAAAAGTTACTCTAGAAATTTCTTTTCAGTTAAATTGATACATCCTTCTACATGTCTCATTTATATTTTACCTGCTTCTCAATTTTACTTTTCAGAAGAAGCAGGTAAAAAGTAATGTTTCCTACAAAATAATTATTTTTATACTAACCTCTATGACTTTCAGGTTTTTTACATTTTCATCAATAGAATGAACATAGCACTCGGTACTATTACATGTATGTGTTCCATTGTCACCTTTTATCATTTATGGTGTGGCTGTGTAGTAAGAAGCTTGCTTCCCAACCTCATTGTTCTGGGTTCAGTCCCACCCTGTGACACCTTGGGCAAGTGTCTTCTGCTATAGCCTCGAGCAGACCAAAGCCTTCTGAGTGGATTTGATAAACAAAAACTGAAAGAATCCCATTGTACACATACACACACACACACACACATATATCTTTACGTGTGTGTGTGTCTTTGTGTTTGTCTCCCACCACTGCTTGACAAATGGTGTTGGTTTGTTTACGTCCAGTAACTTAGTAGTTTGGCAAAAGAGACTTGATATAATAAGTACCAAACTTTAAAAAACAGGTACGGGATTTAATTCATTCAACTAAGAGTTCTTCTAGGTGGTGCCCCAGCATGGTCATAGTCTAATGATTGAAACAAGTAAAAAATAAAAGATAAACATATAGGCGCAGGCGTGGCTGTGTGGTAGGAAGCTTGCTTCTCAACTACATGGTTCCAGGTTCCGTCCCACAGCATGGAACCTTAGGCAAGTGTCTTTTTCTATAGCCTCAGGCTGACCAAAGCCTTTTGAGTAGATTTAATAGATGGAAACTGGAAGAAGCCCGTCGTATACATATAAGTATATGTTTGTGTGTGTCTCTGTGTTTGTGCCCCAGACATTGCGTGACAACCGATGTTGGTTTGTTTATGTCCCTGAAACTTAACAGTTTGGCAAAAGAGACTGATAGAATAAATACTAGGCTTACAAAGAATAAGTTCTGGGATTGATTTGTTTGACTAAAGGCGGTGCTCCAGCACGGCCACACTCAAATGACTGGAACAACTAAATGAATAAAAGAAAGAATATATATTACAGAATATTGGAGGTATAGGCACAGGAGTGACTATGTGGTAAGTAGCTTGCTTACAAACCACATAGTTCCGGGTTCAGTCCCACTGCGTGGGACCTTGGGAAAGTGTCTTCAACTATAGCCTTGGGCCGATCAATGCCTTGTGCGTGGATTTGGTAGAAAGAAACTGAAAGAAGCCTGTCATATATATGTATGTGTGTATATATATTTGTGTGTCTGTGTTTGTCCCCCAACATCGCTTGACAACCGATGCTGGTGTGTTTACATCCCCGTAACTTAGTGGTTCGGCAAAATACACCGATAGAATAAGTACTAGGCTCACAAAAAATAAGTCCTGGTGTCAATTTGCTCGACTAAAGGCGGTGCTCCAGCATGGCCACAGTCAAATGACTGAAACGAGTAAAAGAATAGTAATCGCCATACAGGAAGAAAACAGATTTATTTTCGACTTGTTTTACGCCCCATGCTTTTATTTTTTCATGAATATACTTATTACTGATCTAGATGTATCTACACCATTTGTCTATAGTGAGAAATTTTCACTATGACAAAATACAGTGAATATCCTATTTACAATAAAGATTATTTGCCAACATAACATGGCAGTCCTGGTCTAGAATGAATGTTGATGTAATTTAGCCTCAGGAGAAATCGTCTCCAGCTGGCTATACAATACAATCTGTGTCTTTATATACAATTTGTGTCTTTATATTTAGCACCCCCACTCAGCTCAAAACAATATGTATCGCAATTTCCAGGTTATTGTTTTAAGCAGAGTGGGGGTGCTAAATGCCCTTGTTCCAAAAATATAAGGACACAAATCATGTCATATGGCCAGCTGGAGACGATGTCTCCTGGGGCTAAATTACAGCAACATTTGTCCTAAACCAGGACTGACATGTTATGTTGGCAAATAATCTTTACTCTAGAGTACTGTTGCTGAATATCTCTCCTTGAGAGATTTACAAACAGTAATTTTCTAGCTTTTTTACAAGTCCAAACATGCTATCAACATATTCAAACCAGTGATAACATTGCATTTATACGCACTGCTTAGTATTTCCTCTCCTTAATACTATTATTTCACTGTAGACGGTTTTGCTCTGAAGTTTTACTTTAAATTTGTAATGCCACATTTTCTTTGTTCAACCTAACAATATCCTTTAACCTTTAGTATTCAGATTTCTTTGTCAAATCTATAGCTTATTTATTCACATTGATTTGAATTAATCATGCATTATCTCAAAGCTTCAAGATTTCAATGGTATGTTTTCATATTTTTAGAAAGACATTGTAAGGTAGGTGTGAAGGATTGGATCTGTTCGGTTTTAGCATAAAACATGTAGAATATTTGGGCTGGATATGGCCAGAATAAATGCTAAAAGGTTAATTATGAACATACACTTTAAAAGCTTTGAATTTTGAGACTTTGTGTTCATCAGCTGCTAGACTAATCAACATGATCACATACAATTGCTCATGTGTACAACATACATATATATCAAACTCTCTGACATTTATGTAAGCACAGTGTATTCTTATCCCATTTATTTTCTCATCTCATAATTTTTTTTTCTCTTCAACTGTACTCCTAACATTTCAGTTTGTTTATTTTTCATCGTTTATCAAATTCTTCTATACTTGATACTACTTATTTGCCCAGCCTGTTACCCTCTTGGGGTTGGACAAAATAATGGAAACACCTTAAAATTTCAAACAAATTTATTTCAATATGGAGTAAGACTGCCCTTAGCAGTAATTACAGCTTGAATTCTATGAGGTATGGACTCGTACAAAGTTTGATTTGTTTCCAAAGGAATTTTTGTCCATTCTTCAGCTAAAACAGTCTTAAGTTCTTGTAGTGATGATGGTGGAGGATATAGACTCCTTACTTGTTTTTCTAAAATGCACCATAAATGTTCAATAATATTGAGATCTGAGGACTGTGGTGGCCAGATAAGATGTTCAACTTCATTAGAATGTTCCTCGTGCTATTCACTAACAACTTTAGCTGTGTGAATTGGCATATTATCATCCTGCAAGATTGTTTTTCCCTCTAAAAACAGTTCTGCAACTATAAGATGAATTTGATCAGATAAAATGCTTAAATATTCTTGACTATTAATTCTGCCATGAAAGGAAACCATTGGGCTGGCGGATTTCCCCCAGATCATCACAGATCCTAGCCCCCCCCCCCCGATCATCACAGATCCTCCTCCATGTTTAACAGCTGGAAGAAGGCAATCTGGTTCAAATGCTTCTTTTGGCTGTCTCTACACGTATACTCGGCCGGTGGTCAGGGATAAGGTAAAGACTGACTTGTCCAAGAAAATAACATTCTTCCACTGCTCTAGGGACCAATTCTGTAGGTTTTTACTCCACTCTAAATGCTTTGCAACATTTGTTTTTGAAAGTTGCGGTTTTCTGATTGCAGCCTTTTGTGATCCTTTCTAACAATTCGTGTAAGAGTCCAATGGTCCCTATCTGAAAGTTTTGGTTTTCTTCTGGTGTTTTGTTTCGATGAAGAGGTTTTTTCCCTCTTCCTCAAAGACTGTCATTACTTTTGAGACAGTACTTCTTGATACACCAAACATTTCGGCTGTTTTCATTACACTAGCACCTGCCGTACGAGCACCAGCAATTTGGCCTCTTTGAAAGTCCGATAGATCTGTCATTTTAATGAATTTTAATTACCTTTTCCTCATGATATCTGAAAAGTAAGAGCAATTTTAGCAAAACATATTAAGCAACACTAATAATGAATAAAAAAAATAAATAAATAAACAAGCTTTTGATGGTTTTATAGATATTTCAAAATTATGATTCTATGATGCTAGGTGTTTCCATTATTTTGTCCAACACCTGTATATAAATATATTAATCAAAGTGTACAGTATTTATATATCCATTACAACCGATCTTACCAATCGGTTTCACAACAGAGTGTTAAGTAACAGTCCAATAATGTAAACCTGCACTCATCAGACGTAGCCGTTATGGAATTAATACCCCCCCCCCACACACACACACATAAATGCAATACACACATATTTGTTAATTTTGCTAACTCCATCCACAGAATTTTCCTGTACCTGGGAGGACAAACTGAAGACAACAAAGTTGCATAAAGAACAGAAGCACCAAGACCAGCATCAGCTGCAGTTTAGACAGCATCAATATCAATAAAAAAAGAAAAAGATGTATTTTACGCAAGATGTTGTCTTGAAGCACAACGAAAACACTTGGTCTAATGGACAGGCATAAGTCTTATTCTTGGTTAAACCCTGAGAAGGATTTCATATCTCAACTGGCATCAAGACTGAAATTTTTGCAATTCAAACAATGGAACAGGTGGAATTTAAGGCATACTTCAAAGTCAAATCCCTTGTCATTGCAAAGATGCATTGGACCTCAACAATGGAAAACTTTATGTAAACCAAGGGTTCCTGTGAAAAACACAAAGGAAACTGTTAACGAAAAAGCTGCCAGGCATGGATTTGAATCTAACGTTGCTTTCCAAGAAGAGAAAAAGCATAATATCCCAATGATTCAGATGAGGATTACTATAAAGAATGATGATGAACTAAAGAATACTTTCAATCTGAAGGCTGAAATAGCATCAAAATTTGCCTTGGAATTAGAAAAAACACTAACAAGTATGGCTGCACTTAAATCAGATGAAATGCTTTACCAAGAGAATGTATCAAAATTAGGAGCCACAACCTGCATGCAAGAACATTTTCAGACTGAGAAGTCATTACATTTTAAGAATACATTAAATGCATATCAGGATGTAAGAAATAGATCCTCTTCTAAATTAGAAGAATCATCTGGCAGCATAATCACATCTTTTAATAAAGGTCCTTTAAGAAAAGAATCAACATTTATAAGCAACAATAGAATGGATATCAGAAAGACTGAAGAATGCCAACCAGAGCCATACCATAAAAGTATGCTTGAAAGTAATAATACAGAAGGTGCTGGAGCTGAATATGATGGGAAAATATTAACTGGTGATAAAACTTCAATTAGTGGCAAAACTGTAGTTAGTGGTATAGCATTAATTAAAGATAAAATTATAGATGAAGGGGAAATTATGTCTGATGAGAAAACTGAATTTGTAGGTAAACCAAACCCAGAAAGATGTAAAATAAAAGGAGGTGGAATTCCATGCAAAGGTAAACTAAGAACTACTTTAGGAGGCAAAACTGAACTGGGCAATAGGTGTAAACTTGGTTGCAGTACTGAATGTAGAGATAAAACTGTAGTTGCATCCACTTCTACACCTAGAAGTAAAAGAACATCTAATATAAAACACAATGATAAAGCTTTACTTGAAAGTGTAATTGTATTTGGAAGTAAGATTAAAACTAGTGTTGTCAGTTCAACCACATCTCTTGATAAAACTAAGCATTGCACAAAATCCTTAGTAGGTAGAAAAAGCACACCCAGCAGTAAAAACATAGAGAAAGGTAAAACCACAGCAGCTGGAATTACAACTTCATTTGCCAGTAAGTCTGTGCTGGAAAGTAAAAGTGCATTTGGTAATAAAACAAGAGTTGGAAGTACTAGTGATCCAGGAAGAAAATCAACAGGCAGAAATGAAAGTGTGTTTGGTGATACACCAGAAGGAAGGGAAAATAGAATAAAGTTTAAAGTAAAAAATGTAACTGGAAGTAAAGCTACTACTAAATGCAAATCTACAGATAAGCATAAAGCTTCAGCTGTAGGTTACACTCCAGCAGAAAGTTTTAAAACTGTTATAAGAAGTACACCTATAAGTAAAATATCTTTTGAACATCGTGATACATCTAGAGATAGATATATATCTAGAGATAAATCTCCATATAGCTATAAATCTATATCTAGAGGTAAATCTACATCTGGAGGCAAATCTACATCTAGAGGCAAATCTTCATCTGGAGGTAAATCTGCAGCTAGAGATGAAACTGGATTGGGAGGCTCATTTGTACCCGAAAGTAAAATTGTATCTAAAAGTAAAACTACAGCAAGTTCTAATGATAAAGCCAGAGCTAAAATAACAGCAGGTAATTCTGCATGTAGTAGTGAAAGAACTTCTGTTGGTTATAGCATCCCAGCTTCTGGTAAAACTAATCCAAAGAGAAATTCTGTTAACCCAGCCATTCAAACGAAACTGAGAAACACAGTAAGAAAAGAAAATAATTTTCAAACAAATGAAAAATCAACAAAAAATTTTAGTACTGAGTTTATCACTCTCATCAACTCTTCAGGTCTGAATGTCAGTGATGTCCATGATATTGTAAGAATGGAAAATACTTTTGACAGAAATGATAAACCTTTGAATAATACTGCAATGGAAAATGCTCATCCTATCAATATTTCAGAAACTTTGGAAGCCAAAGGTGTCAGCAAAAATGTCAGGGGCGATGATATTCTTCAACGAAATGATAAAACTTTGAAGAATGTTAATACTACATATGTCACTCTTGCCAAGTCAACAGATGCTTTGGAAGCCACTGGTATCAATACCCTTCCATTGCCATTGAAAGTTAATAACAAACGAGATACTCCTACTGATACATCAGAAGCTCTAGAAGTTTGTAATGTTAATGATGTAATGAACAGATTAAAACCAAAGGATAAATATGACTCTAAACTTTGGCTTGTACATATGAAACCACTTCCTGATGAGTATCCATACAGCCACAAATATTTACTAATTCCACTGGTACCATGTCCACCAGACAACAAATCAATATCAGAAAAGACTGCTAACCTGAAATCCACAAACAATTACACATCAATAAAGTCAATAAAGAGAACTCTAAATTCTTCTGTTAAATCAAAAGTTAGCATCAAAAGTAAGAAGAAAGTGAATTTTACATCTCCAACCAGAATAGAAATTGCACCTCAGCTAAAACAAAGAAACAGGAGTAAATTAAAATATGCAACCCAAAAAATGACAGGGGGTAGAACTACAGATACAGTGGAACAAATGCAAGCAGATGAGGGAAGGAATTCTCAAAAACAAATCAATAAGAAAAAGTCTCAAAGTTCAGTTAAGGAAGACTATGTAAATAACTTGAAATCTAAGCAACAGACATCTCAAGTACTAAGAAATTTTAAAAAGCAAACAAATGACATCAAATCAGAAAACTTAGTTCGATCAAATATTACATTTAGAATAGAAAATGAATGCGCAGCAGAAGTTTCTCTTGGAATAAAATGTATATCTGAAGGAGCTCCTAGTCAAAGTAAGGAGAATTTCTTGAAATCAGAAGAGGTACCAAATTACATAAGTACAACAGAGAATGCATTTGATCAGAGAGAAGAAGAGCTAAACTGGAGCTTTTGGGAAAAGAAAAAAAATGAAGACCAAATTGAACTGCAAAAAATAAGGAATTTTCTTCAGTCAAACACTTTCAGAAATTCACCATTTATTTCTGAAAAAGTAAAAACATTTTTGGCTAGGAATAATTCAGTATCAAGAGAAGAAATGTATGCACCAGAACGTAAAGATAAAGAAAATATATCACATCATTCAACTAGTCTAACTGAACCAGACAAACCACCTGAGATGATAAGCATACTGAGGACAAGCAGCCAATGCAGTTCAATGTATGCAATTAAAGATAATGTTTCTGTAAAACTAAAATCTTCATCTATGTCTGAAATAGCTCCCCAAATTAAAAACTCTCTAGATAAAATAAAGAACCTCTCTAATCCAAAACAGAGAGTTCTGTGGAAAGAAAACTGTAATTTGCGAAATGCACTATATGAAAGAAATGCTCCCCAGCCAAGGATTTCCGGTGGAAGAAAGAAAAGCCTTCAGTTGCATATTATGAGTGAGCCAAGAATAGCATCACAGACAAAAGGAAAATTGGAATTGAGATCTAATTTTAAATCAAGTGAAGTTCAGAAGCCTCCTGGTATTGAACAAGTAAATAAAATTATTCCAGGTGAAAAGAAAGAATTTAAATTAAAGACTATTCTTACAGGTAGGTTTTCTCATGGTCCATTGCAACTTCAGCCTAAAAATCTAGCAAAACTTGAAATTGTTTCAAACAAAAAATGGAATCCAAGTGGGAGCATTGTTCCAAATTCAACGACAAATACTATTCACTTCCCTTGCCAAAGAATGACAGATTTACATTACTCAATGTTTGATGCTTGCCATTCAGTGATGACAAGAGGAGGATTTCCACAAAACTTTATGATTGCAAGTGATAAACTATTTCAACTAGATGATATATTTGCTCCAAGAAATACTCCTCGAACTCTGTTAACATATGAACAAATGGTTACAAAAAGAGAACAGAAACTAGCTATGCAAAATAATGTATTAGAATTGGTAATGATGTTTGATTCACTAGACTCAAAGAATCTATTTAAATCAACGAAACAATTTCATAAAAATAACTTGAGGAAGACGATAGTTTCTGCAGATCTTAAATCAGAAACATTTAAATATGGTCCTGAGAAAAGGAGGCAAAGTATACAATCATCATTTAATTTAACCCATTCATATGAATTGGTAGATAAACTGGAGCCAAAAGTGTCTTTGCGACCCCCAAATTTTGTTAGAAATAAAGCTATATTACATAGAAAAGCATTTTCTGGCCCACAGATTACAAAAACACAAAAATATCTGTCTAAAAAAAATAATATCGAAGAAATGAATCAAATATTGACACCAAAAAATATACAGAGGAGAAAAACTGTTAGTGAACTAAAGACAATTAATAATCTAATATTGACTTCTGAATGGGAAAATAATTTTAAGGTAAAAAATATTTTGGAACAGTGTCAACACAGTAAGACCTGTTTAGAAGAGAAGGCTCAAAAACAAGCAATCACATTTAAATCAAATGCTTGGTTAAAACCAAAAATGGATACCAATTCCAGCAATGTGTGTAAACCCTTACGTAAATATGGCCTTTTGTTTGAACAACCAATTTCATCCACTTTGAAACCAGAGACAGAGATGAAGCTAAACATCACACCAACGACAGGTAATAAATTTCCCCACAACTTTACTGCACGGAACAAACTGCTGCCGCATACTTTACAGAGACTGAATAATTTGTTTCAATCAGCCAGTAAGCTTGGCCAGATGAATTCCTTTGGAGCAAATATTATGTCAAAAGCAGAAAGAAAATTTGAACCAAATATTAATTTCTCAGAAATTAAAGAAGCAACAGCAATGTAGAAAATAAATGATACTGCCTGAAGAATCAGAGAATAAGAGGCATTCATTATCCTGAGATGCATCTCACATCAGTTACAAATTGATAAAACTAAATGCAACATTTGAGCTGGTTCACTCAAGTGATT
Source organism: Octopus bimaculoides (assembly GCF_001194135.2). Lineage (NCBI taxonomy): Eukaryota > Metazoa > Mollusca > Cephalopoda > Octopoda > Octopodidae > Octopus > Octopus bimaculoides. The sequence continues at coordinate 45,441,808 of NC_068988.1, read as the reverse complement.
CAACAGAATTTAATGAAACATTAGCAATAGGACAATCCAGTGTAATGCAGAGATCATTAATTGAGTCAATGAAATCCAGTATTGTGAATGAATCTATGAAATCCAGTGAAATAAGATCTGCAAAATCTAATGAGAAACATAAATCAGCAGAATCAGATGATAAACTTCAATCAGAGGTACCAAAGTATTTGCAAGGATCATGAGAAGTAAAAGATTTGCATGGATTAGTGAAATCAAATAATATGCATGCATCAATGGTACCAAGTAATATATATGGAACGTCAAGCACAAACTGCAAGCATAGATATTTGACATCAAATAATATGCCTGAATTAACAGCATCAAATGATATTCATGGACCAGAGGCATTAAGCAAGATGGATTGCTGTAGCATCAAGTGTAAGAAATAATTCTAAACAATCAGTGCCATCTCATGGCATATGTGTATTAGTAGATTCATATGCCATGCTTGTATTAGTGAAATTTAGTGATATGCATGGATCAAGATCATCCAATGCTTTGTAAGGACCAACAGAATCAAATGAAATATGTGGATCAATTGCATTAAAATACAAGCATAGATCTATGGCATTAGATGACATGCATGGATCTGCAATATCGAATGTCCATACTTTGATCAGCAGAATCAAATGACGTACTTAAATCAGTGGAATCAAATGACACATCAATTCAAATAACAAATTTTGAATAACTAAGCCAAAAGAAAATTATTAGATGAAGAAGAATCAATACAATTTAAGAATTACATCTCAGCTGAAATAGCATGTATGATTCAAGAGAGGCAACTTCAAATATTAATGCTTATATCAGGAAATTTTTGAAGAACAGCCAAAATTTGCTGCTAGATTTAAGAATGAACTGGAATTTGACAATAATTCTGAATTGAAATAAACACTTTAGGCTCACTGAAATAAAACCAAATAGAATGAAAGTAGAAAACAATATCGAAGAGAAAATTAACATTAATGTGGAAGACAGATAAATAAAACTTTCATTCGAATATTATTCTGGAGACTAATTTAATCAATTGAAACTAAAGAAAGCAACTTATTGTGTTTAAAATATTAAGACTACCAAAATGTCGAGAAGTCAAATATGCTAAAAAATATTGAATATAAATAAATCACATACTGAAACTAAAGCAACATATCTTACCGAAAGTAAGAAAGATTAAATATTCAACTGTAAGATAATTGATTAATGACTGCATTAAAAAAGTGAAAATACTCAAATAAAACAATTTGAATATTGGAAATATTTGAAGCAAGTTTTGCTGCTTCATTCATCTTTGAATTTCTCCCATAAATAATTATTAAATTATATGGTTTTATAATGACTTTGTAAAACTGGTTTTCAAAATTCTATGCAAAGGTTTTTATAAAACTCTAACTACTCTTAAAATAACTTGTTGTGTGTCATCCTTTTCTCAGTGTTGTTCACATTGCCAATCTTTATTTCATACAGGAATACAGTTGCATGTGTTATCACATGATGTTTGAACTGTCCAAGGAATATTGGGATAAGATTTTGGCTGCTGTAGTGAACATGTCAAGTAACTACTTTAGTGCTCAGTTGACCTGTTCAGATCCAAAACTTAAGATATTCTACTAACATCAAAGTTAGTATGCTGAAATGTACACCAGAAGAAATGATACTGATGTTAGAGTGAAGACAAATGAATGTGTGCAATGTACAAGAGATAAGATAAAATGAGTCTCAGCCAGACTAATCACAGCAAAGAAGAAAGGTGTAAATACTTAAGTGTGAATAGCAGCAAAAGGATGGTTAGAGTAGACATGTTGTTAGTAGAGAAGGTTAGTGTTATCTAGAATATTAATGAAATCTTTGTTGAAGTAGGCTCTCTTTGATTTGTTTATACTGTCATGATTACTTGTTCTCAGGTGAACATATGCAGTTCTAGTCCTTCAACAAGTTTGTCACATAAATTCACCATTTTATCTGGGGATATGTTTTTCATTGTGTTGACACTTCAATCTTGATCCCCACAGCATAATCATCATCTGATACACTTTTTAAGAACCATTTCAGTTATTTCATCATTGGTCATGGAATGAAGGTTATTATTGATGTTAAAAGCTTCTTTGATATCCACTTACACTGGCTTTCTGACAAATTCTGATTGTATACTTTTTGTTCATTTGAAACGTAGAATCCTTCAAAATTGTCAGTTTGTCCATCATCCTTATTGAACATATTTTCAGTTCAGAGATTGAGCCAAGTATGCACAAGAGCGTTTTTAAGTGATTTGATCCCATGCATTTACAACTACAGTTCTATTTCTTTATTACTTCCAGCTGAAGGGTCGTTGCCATGCTAGAGCACCATATTTTCTAGCGTACACCTGTAGGAAGACTTTAACACTCATATCTTTGTTGATTACTGCAAGCATACCATGCCAAGAAAATGTCTTTATATTTAGTCTTCAATGATGTTAAGTAGCCTTACTCACATACCTGAATTAATGACACTACATTTGGAATGAAATATACTGTTTAATAGTAAGTTCAGTTGGATTATCAGCAAAACAGTTGTCCAACAATAAAAAAAATCTTGCTCTTAGCACTCTCTTTTGTTCCCTGAAATAAGCATGAGACTCTGGTACACAATGTTTGTGAAAACAATCAGAAAGAATACCCCTGATGATCCATAACTTTTGTTACCATAATAATGATATCAAATTTTGCCACAAGGCCATCAAGCTTGGAGGAGGGTTAAGCCGATTACATCGATGCCAGTGTTCAACTAGTACTCATTCTATTGATCCTGAAAGGATGAAAGGCAAAGTCAGCATCAGTGACATTCAAACTCAGAATGGAAATTTGGAAGAAATGCCACTAAGCATTTTTCCCAGTGCAGTAATGATTCTGCCAGCTCACCGCCATTTTTGTTACCATAATAATGCCTTGATTTAAAATAGGGAGAATGTGGGTGTTTGCCTACTACAGCAAGTCTATATTTATGGATTTTTGCTGTATTAGCATATGCTGGCACAGTTAATTTGTCTTTAATATTTTTAACTCCTGAAGTCAATATTTCATGCAGTGAATCTTTCCCCAAGGTATTAAAGCCACAATAATAATGTTTCATTAACATTCTATGCATATTCTGCTGTTAAAGTTTTATCAGCTGTGATCTTTGCATCTTTGCAGACTCATCCATGAAATTCAGGGGTTGCTTTATAATCAACTGATGTGTTATTACCAAAAATTTTGAAATAATTTAAACCAACCCAGTTCTTAAGCCTTTGTAAATAATCCTGTGTATATTCATAGCTATTTCTAATATTCATTTTGCTATTATAGATGTTTGCTTGTTTCTTGATCATTAATCTGTTGAGTGCCTTCTGTATACTTAGCCACTGATGATTGCACTTCATCAACCCATGATTACAATCTTCATTTTTTATGCTATATTCGTCTAGTTTCTAATAACTTCTCTTCATTGTGATTCGTTAGGTCACATGCTGTTTTAAGTCTACAATTAAACCTCTTAGTCAGATGTTTCCGACCATCAAACTTCTCAGTCAGACGTTTTTCGCTTGCACTATTTTGTCATTATTGACAACCTGACATTCTGTGGCATTGATAAACATTAGTGCTTTCTGATATTCCTTTCGCTATTAGCCATAACAGTATTAGCAAGATTTCCAAAGTTTTCAACACTAAGTGGCGCATAAAGCATTTAGTAAATAGTGCGCACAGGAAGATGTTGCTATAATGGTTGATATCAATAAGCTGACACCAACTTAACTACGATAGACAATTCCAAAATTGTAGTAGTCATTACAACACTGTCATCTTTTCAATAAATACTCTAAAGATTATCATGAAAGTTATGCAATTTCTGAAGATTTGGCAAGGCAATCAGATAAGATTTTTTTTATATCACAGTTAGCTATTTGTGGTTAATGAAACACAAATTGGATTATGCTGTTAAATATTAGATAAACATTCCTTTTTGCTTTGCTACAAATACATACATATAGTAAAACATGTATAATATGTATATAAAGCATATATATAAAACATTTATTTATTTATCTATATCTATTTACATGTATAGAATATTTATATATACATATATATATATATACATTATATAT
>NC_068988.1:45431486-45437302 GCF_001194135.2 Octopus bimaculoides | reverse complement strand
ATATATATATAGTTGAAATTTACAGAAAAACAAAAGACGAATACAGGTGTATAAACAACAAACAGGTGTATTAGTTTAATTCTTGGATAGGTGAGTAAGTCTCTTACATTTTGAGCCTATGCTCTTCAACACAGAGGAACACGAGAAAATGAACAGAGAGAATAAAAATAAGCTATTGGAGCTAGCGGTCAATCATAGCAGCTGTTTATTTCCTCATGTTCCTTTCTGTTGAAGAGCATAGGCTTGAAATGTAAAAGACTTCCTCACCTTCCTGAGCTGATACACTTGTTTGTTGTTTATACACCTGTCTTCATCTTTTGTCTTCTGTAAATTTCACCCAGATATTGCATGCTCACGTGGTTGCACCAGTTTTATCTCACACTTTGGACTTCTACCTGGAGTTTCTGCACTTTTCTTCATCTACACACCTGTATTCCACCTGGATTACTATTGGATATACATATAGATTTCACTGGATTCCTCCATACTCACACATACACACACACACACACACACACACACACACATATATATATATATATAAATATATACACACACACATATATATAGTGAGAATTTACACAAAAACAAAAGACGAAGACAGGTATGTAAACAACAAACAGATGTATTAGTTTAATGCTCAGGAAGTGAGAAAGTCTTTTATGCTTCGAGCCTATGCTTTTTATCAGAAAGGAACACAGATATAAACAGGGAGAGAAAAGAGAAAAGGTTTAGTGGCTATATATATATATACATATACATATATAATGATGATGATGATGATGATAGCGTATATACAATGCGTTTATATATTTATAGTAAAAAACAGGGAATTTATATAGTATTTAGATGGCTAATCTTACATTCACAATGAGTATCATTAATATAAAAAAAAATTTGTGCAACTACATTGTCACACCTTAGAAGCAGCAGCTTCCTGTGTGTATTATTTACAAGATGGATTATGGTCCACCTTTTCTTGAAAATTGGGAAAAGCTTGCAAATAACCCTATGGGTAATAGTAAAAAAAGGAAAAAGCACTGATGTTTATACATACATACCTAATATATACATAATTATACATGCATATATCTATGCATATATATGCATGCATATATATATATATATATATATATATATATATATATATATATATATATATATACACACACACACACACACACACACTCATGCACACACAGGTATGAATGTATGTATGTTGAGGTGGTATCAAGAAGTTCTGGGACTAGTTCTGTAGAGTGCCAACAGATGACAGCATATGGTTGTATGCAGAGTGAGAGCTAGTCGTGACCTTTATGAGGTTGTGTACTGAGTGACATTGCTGTGTTTACTTTGCAAGTTGTGAAATTTGTGTTTTTGTCATCTTGTGTATGCTGTAGTCTGTGATAATCTCATGGACAGGAACAATGTACCAACGTGAAATTTTGCGTTAAATTTATGAGGTCTGCTACAGAGATACTGACCATGGGATTATAGCTAGAAAGTTACCCTCCAAGGCACAAGTCCAGGCAAGGTTGTTTTCATGGAAGGCCAGCAGTCGCCCATGCATACCAGCTTCCCCTCTCCACACCACTGATGTTATGTAAGGGTAAGGCAAAGGCCGATAAGGCTTGGCACCAGTGATGTCACAACTCATTTCTACAGATGAGTGAACTGGGGCAATTTGAAATAAAGTGTCTTGCTCAAGAAAACAACACGCAACCCAGTCCAGGAATCAAACTCACAATCTCACGATCGTAAGCTCGATGCTGTAACCACTGAGCCATGCATCTTCACTCATACACACATATAGGCATTTATATACAAGTTCAAGTTTAGATAAGGAATCCCGAAGGGTGGATGAAGGCCAAAATCAATGACAGACTTTTAAAATTAAATAATCTTTCAGAGCCTTTTTCACATGTAAAAATCTTTACAGAGGTTTCTAAGAAATTCGTTTAAAACACAATTTGAAACTTCCTGTAAGAATGAGAATTATATCGACAATAAAAACAAGAACAACAACACTCGAATACATTTGTTTTCGTATGAGCAGTTTGACTCAGATTTCCATTATCAAATGTTTTGGAGAAGCAGCAGGAAGAGGCAGTTTTGATCATTCAAAAGCTTATATATTAAGTGGTGTGGCAGCCACAGCTTTTCGAAGCAAGACTAATTGTCATTGGATGGTAAGAGGTTTTTTTGGAATTGCCTACTTTTAATCTTGAGGAGAAAGCAGTAATTGGGAGAGAATAAGGAATTACAATGGCTGACATGCTGCTGGTGTATTGTTTACAGATCTGGTATCATACACAGAAATATATTCCCTTTATCTATTTGGAACTTTCATACTGAAAATGCATATGCAGATTTCTGTTCCCTTTACAGTTTTAATTGTTAACACTGTTGTATGAATTCTAATGTAACAAAAGCATCAGGCATTACTCCAATGGATTGCACAAACACACAAACGTCACACATGTATATATGTGTGTGTGTGAGGGTGTATATATATAGAGAGACATACCTATATATCTATGTTATACATGTATATATATATATGTTTTTACATATCCATATATGCATCCATATATATACATATACATTATATATATATATAAAGATTTACTTTTTGTAATGAGATAAAAAAACCAAGGCTGTGTAGATTTTAGAACATTTATAAATAGAAGGTCTTACAGCTGTTTCCAGGATATTTATTATATCCCTTCATTGGAGACGGTGTGATAAGATGGTTAAGCAATAGTAAATTTAGATAAGATACGAAATAAAGAGTGAATTGGAGGAATGGAAATAGATGTGAGATATGCAGGGATATTGTATTTGTAAGCCCATTTTTTAGGCAGAACGGTATACATATAAGATTCCAATACCCTATGAGTAAGGTAAATATATATATATATATATATAGACACACACACGTGTTTGAAAGTTGTAGTTTCTTTGGTATGTTTGTTACCAAACAACACTCATTTTAGTGCTGTTGACATTGGTAGATTAAATGGTACTGCCCAGGTGTCGAAACCATAATGATATCCATGGGCAGCTGAAGATGGAGGTATGTTGGATTGTTGGTATGGCTGTTTTGTACCTTGTGGAATAGTATAACACATCCTTTTGATACACACACACACACACACACACACACACATATAGAATTATATATATTGGTGCTATTAAGTTAGACATGGCCTGGACCAGTCTTTGATTAAAACAAATCTAACTTATCTAAGGCATATATATAATCAGAGGTGCAATCTGTGTGGGTGTTTTTTCAAAACACTGTCTGGTTTAAAAAGCCACATCAGACACCATGAAAGGGCTAAGGTGTAGGTGCAGGAGGTGGTCAAACTCTGTTTAAGGAGTAGACAACCACCATATATATATTAATGTAATGAATTTGCAGTCATATACACAATTTCATGCAGTTATATGTATGTGTACAAACTACCCTGACACACTTAATAATGAATAAACTATGTATAATTATATACACTCATATATACAGAGACATACAGTATTTTCTATGTGTACACGTGTTTGTGAGAAATAAGAACACACGCATACACATATATATACGTGTGCATACACACACACATGCTCACGCTCACACATACATATATATATACATGCATATAAGTGTTCATAAATAGAAACACACACCACTAATATACATATGCATATATGTCGATTTATATACACTTGCATATACAAACATCAGTTTATATATACACACACATATACCTATATATGTCTCACTGTGTGTATTTCTATGCATATATATATATATATATATATATATATGTATGTGTGTGTATGTATTATTTATGTGTGTGTGTGCATGTTTCTACATATTCGTATATATGTACATGAACATATATGTATGTATGTATGTATGTATGTCTGTATGTGTGTGTATATATGTATGTATGTTGGAGAGAGTGTGCATCTGTCCCTACGTTGACTGTGTGAGTCAAGCCAAAGAATGATCAGAAGACGAAAAGTCTTTTAGCTACAGATTTCTTTCATCTGATGCAATATAAAAATATAGCAGTTCATGCATGACATATTTGCGGTGATCTACATACAGCGGCACGACTCGGCAGCAGCAATAAAGACTGAAATATCCTGCCATTAGAGAGACCTTAGATCACTCAGGAGAGGAATCACTGACCAATTAATTGACAGGTATGTATCCACATCTGTATGTGTGTATGTGTGTATGTGTGTGTGTGTGTGTGTATGTTTGTGTGAGTGTGTGTGCGTGCAATTGTGTTAGAGTGTGTTAATATTCGTTTATTTTTGCATGTGTCCGTCACCATGTATGTACGTGTGTATTTCACTTGCTGTCTGTTTCTCTATCTTTCTAATTACACACAAATATGTGTGTGTGTGTGTGCATATGTACAGAAGAATACAGATATATGTGATTATAAGATTGTATATACGCGTGTATATATATATATGTATATACACACACATATACACACATTCTCATGTATATATATACATACATATATATATATACATATATGCATATATATATATATATATATATATATATATATATATATATATATATATATATATATATATATATACATATATTATATGTCCATACACACACAAAACCACATACGCATATCTGTGTGTACGTATACATATGTATACACACACACACATATATATATATATATATAGATATGTATGTGTATATGTCTGTGTGTGTGTATGCATACAGATGTACATCTTGCATGTCTGCGTATGTACATATATTTATAAATCCATACATTCATGTATATATACAAACCTCTATATAATTACGCATACACGGACATAAAGGTATATATACATATACACTTATGCATATGCATATGTATATGTATGTATATGTGTGTTTATGTGTGTGTGTGCATGTGTGTTTGTGCACAAGTGTGTGTGTGTATAAATCTATATGTGAACACAAACAAGATTTCTGTGTGCACACAAATTGTGTATACATACACATGAACATTCATATAAATATAATATACATATATTGATAATATATATATACATACGTATATACATGTGCATATATACATATATCTGCATATATATGTCTTTGTGCATCTATATATAAATGCAACTGTGTGTACTTATATATGAACTCTTATATAAACACATACCCACATGTAAAACATGTATATATATGTACACTCATTTAGAAATAGATATGTGTATATGTACATATATATGGCCCTGTGTATATGCATAATGTGTATTAAAAATTATACACTTATATTTATATACCATCTTAATGTCTTTACGAACACATTTAGGTACTCCATACCTCCCTTTTTCCTTCTTTGTACATATATATATATGTATATATATGTGTGTATATGTGTGTATGTATATATGTATATATATGTATGCATATATGTATGTGTGTGTAGATATATATACATGTATATACATATATATTCACATATATACGTGTGTATATATATATATATAGATGCAGGTCTTGCCCACATTAGCTCTGCTGTGTTTTTGTAATCATGTCTGTTCCCTCATCAATAATAACCTACTTAGATTTTTTTAAAATTCATATGCTACTTATAAGCACAGTAACGAGCATACACTTGCTTCGTTATACCCGCAACACATATAAGTTTATGTATGTGTGTATATATATAAATATATATTTATTTATAGATACACAAACACTCATATATAAATAGATATATTCATATATGCAGATATATTTATATGCATATATGCATATACTTATATATATATATATATATATATAT
>NC_068988.1:45426462-45431205 GCF_001194135.2 Octopus bimaculoides | reverse complement strand
GGAAATGACAGCAGCGAATGTAATCACATGTCAAATGGAACAAATGCAAAATAACAAAAATTAACACATCATCTGCTAATTTACTAAGGATTTTGGCAGTTTCCACAATTCATATAGAGTGCGATCAAAATTGTTTTGAAATACCTCAATAACGTCAAAGACCCTTAAATTTGCTTGTTAATGAATTGAAATAGGGGACACATTATACCAAGGAGAGAAATCGTATATAGTTCAATTGTAAGGGCTGGAAGGAAGAAATGACAAATGTATGGAAAAGATGAAAGTTTTAAGCTTTGTAATTAGTACAGAAAAAATAATATTGTATGCATACTTACCATAAAGTCAAATGGTCATGTATTATTAAAAGTTAAATATTAACCATATATGATACATATATGTGTGTGTGTGTGCTTGTGTGCATGTGTACATATATATGTGTGTGTCTGTGTGTGTGTGCATGTGTGTGTGTATGTGTATATATCTGTGTGTGTGTATGTGTGGGTGTGTGTGTATGTGTGTATGTATCCAACGGATCAAAGTTCCTTCCTGAGTTACTGGCTCATAAGGCAAGTTTCCAAATTCTCTGGAGTATATATCATCCAAACCCATCTACATGATTAGGAGCCAGGTCCATCACAGTATCATCCATTCTTGCCAGTTGAGAGGAGTGGAGCAACATAAAAACGGTGTCTTTGCTAGAAACACAGAGCAATGCAGAGCCAAGGAATCATACCCACAACCTTACTATCATAACTAAAACGCCCTAAACACTAAGCCATGTTTCCCCATGTAAGCACACACATGCATGTAATATATAACTGATATATCTTCAGAATTCTAGAGCTCAATTCCTTAATCTATCATTAAACTCCACTACAGCATTATTCCAATTCAATTATAATAGGTGTAATATTGCATTATGCTTTAAAGTGGCAAAAACATAAGATTTTGCTGGATTAGAGAGGAAAATATTAGGGAGGATAGAAACCCTACGCTCTATCTCATTCATATTTCAAAAAGTCATTTTATCTCCAGTTGTTTTGATATTACATAGGAAAATACAGTGAATGAAATAATGATTATGTAGTCATTATTATTTGTTGTGATGAATATTGGAAGAATGGCCAGTTTGAAAGGACCAATTCTGAGCATACACCTGTGAGAAATAAAAAGAGAAGGTTCTTGCCCTGTTGATCAAGCACCTGTGGCTTTTGCAGGTCTTTTCATGAGGACTTTAAAGTGCCTCCCCTATTGGGAGTTTTAATGTGTTTAATTTTTTTATTGTTATATATTGTTTACATGCTGTAAAACGCTTTGTCTCGTTTTGTGTTGTCTTTGCCACGTCTGTACCATGACATTTAATGCTAATGTATGTGAGCCCTTGTGGCTAATAAAAGAATTAATTAATATTTGTTGTGGTGGAATTTCTTTAGGTGAAACGGACTGATAATAATGATCAGATTAATAATAATAGTAATGAAAATCACAATTGTAATATCAATTTGAATAATGCTGATAGTTGCATTAACTGAGTAATAGTTTGATGAATAACTGTCATTTGCTTAACAGTTCATATAAACAAGTAAATTTTTGAAACATGGAAAGCTAATCTCAGTTTCTGGTATGTATAAAAAGAAAATAAGGGTAAAAATGAAATATATAATAGTGAAAATGTACAATAAAAACATTAAATTAGAGGGGGAAAATGGAGACACGACACTGGTTTAAATACAAAGTTAATCTGCACAAAAACAAATGTTATCTTGGTGTTGGCCTGACTGCATGTAGCCAAAAGGTGAAATTGTGAAGTATTATAGGCTCAGGAACAAGCAGTGCTGGGAGAAATGGAAAATTCTTTGATCGTCATCACCAAAATGAATGAGCATAGAAACAAACCCATTTTGGAATGATTTGAAACATTATTTTCCTATTATTGGATTTATCTGCTTTGATTGATGTACAGATATAATGATAATGGTTATTATCATACCTGTGTTTATTCTTATATTTAGATTGAAAAAATCGACCTTGTTCGTAAAAATATTTGGACCTGGGATTGCATCACGGAAGCAATTTTCATTCTAGTACTTATACGAAGGGATGCACGTGACTGAGATACACATGTTAAATAGACACTCATCATAAATTTAAGAACATATAAAATGCAGGTAATTCACATGAGATTGTAATTAAAGTACATTATACAAAGGCATAAATGAAAGCAACATATTGAAATGTTTATACACATACATATCTATATGGAGACACACATGCAAATTACATATTTATGTATATGTATCTATATATGTATATATATGCCTATATATGTGCATATGTATATTTGTACATATGCATATATGTATGTGTGTATATGCACATGCACACAGATATAAATCCACACAAAGTCACGCATACACTCACTATACATACAAAAGATATACATGCACAGAGTCGCAAATGTATACATTTATATACACATGTTCATATGAACACATTCATATGCACTCACACACACACACACACACACACACATATATATACGCATACACACATTTCTATATTTAAATTCAAATATGCACAAAACACACACACACACACACACAAACACGTATGTACATATATACACAGATTATATACATATGCATATGTTCACTTGCATAGTAAATTTAGGCATAAATGTATAAATAAAAAGTGAAAATAAAATTATAGATTAACAAATTTAAATTATAGATTATAATAAGTCAAAATGAATTAAAATCAATTAAATTTAATATAAAAGATAAAATATGCATCAACATATCATATGCAAATTATTCTATACTGAGAGATTTAATTTTATTTTATTTTTGCTTCTTGTGTTATGGTCTAATTTCTTTTTTCTTGAGCACTATTTCTGTTAATGTTTCGTTTTTGATAATTGCAAAAATACCCAAGAATTTCTGTCAATACCGAATTTCACACTTTTTGTTCAATAATGAACTAAATCAGCTCTTATCATCTCTTGTGAGTCTCATGTAGAACGAATGTAATCCTTCCTATCACTTTGGTATGGTTCGGAAGCATTTAAGTAGACCATTCTGAATTATAAATTATACCCATAGATTTAATATTTAAAATTTATTCAGTGAGAGAAGTTGAATACTTGAGTTTCAGCATAGAATGAGTGACTACATGTTTTAACTGTACAATTATAAACTACAATTTTACTCTGACAATATCCATTTAATGGGCAATTATTAATTACTCTACAGTTACATAAAATCACATTGTCCTTACTGTATTGATTCTCTTTTAATGAGTTACCATTTGGTTCAGCAACTTGAATAGATTTGGGACGTCTGGCAAATTGTACATTTTCACATTATTCTCTTAACATTACTCTTAGCATTATAACAACAGGTGATCGATTGGTAATTTGACTGATCGAGTGACTTTTCCTTTATTGCAAATTTATGCCTGTTCATTTTCGAGTTTGTCTATAATTTGACTTATTGAAGCATTGAGTTTCGAGTAGGCAAAACTAGATTTGGAAATAAAATTAGTAGAACTTCTATCATAGTCATTATCAACATCAACATCAACATCATCATCATCCTTGTTCAGCTACTGCATTAAATGTCGTTATTATTTACACTAAGTTAGGCATAATAGAGCAAGATAATTTGACAGTTGACTTATTAAAAACTTAGTGCTATTTATGCTGAGGTAAAGTGTTATTTTTTGTGATGTGTCTCATGAATATTCTTGTCACGAACATTTTTATCTGTAAGAAATATGAAAGATTGTACCATGTTATTGTTATATTGCTGTATTATCTATATCATTTTTCCTTTCACTCTAACTTTCGCTTTTTGTATTTCTTGTTGTATGTATTTTTGATATACTTATTTTCTTCTTATATAGTAACTACAGTTACTAAAAGTTAACCACTATATCTAACTTAATGTGGATGCTTTGTTAAAATATCAAATGCTGTGGCTTTTTCCTTAAGAGGTCCTCTTATATGGATGCAAGGTGCATTAAAGCACACATATTTACATAATTGGTAGATGTGTATTATATGCCATGGGTACCAGAACTGCCAGATCAAGGGATTTCAATGTACTGCATCTCTTGAGTGACAGCTGTGCACTTGCTCCATACTCTTTTACTCTTTTATTTGTTTCAGTCATTTGACTGCGGCCATGCTGGAGCACCGTCTTTAGTCGAGCAAGTCGACACCAGGACTTATTCTTTGTAAGCCTAGTACTTATACTATCGTTTTTTTTTTTTGCTGAACAGCTAAGTTACAGGGACATAAACACACCAGCATTGATTGTCAAGCGATGTTGGGGGGACAAACACAGACACACAAACATATACACACACATATATATATACATATATACGACAGGCTTCTTTCAGTTTCCGTCTACCAAATCCACTCACAAGGCTTTAGTCGGCCCGAGGCTATAGCAGAAGACACTTGCCCATGGGTTTTATTTACATGCATTTTTATGTATATTTATATGTATGTTTATATTTTATGAATATTTTTTTAAGATATTCATATGTATCCGGAAAACAAATTCGATGAATAGCATCTGTGCTAGTGGAGCGCTAAGAACAGCATCCGAGCATGATCGTTGCCAGAGCAACTGACTGGTTTCCATGCCAGTTGCACGTAAAAAGCACCATTCGAGTGTGATTGTTACCAGTGTCGCCTTACTGGCACTTGTGCCGGTGGCTTGTAAAAGAATATTC
>NC_068988.1:45423601-45423952 GCF_001194135.2 Octopus bimaculoides | reverse complement strand
ATATATATATATATATATATATATATATATATATATATAAATATATATATATATGAGTATATATATATAGCAATATGTATATATATACGCTTGTATGCATAAAAAAATGGACATAAGAATAATGAGCCTGATGATGGTATATGCCCATGTCTATAATCATTTATATATTTATATATGTATATATATATATATACATCATCATTTAACGTCCGCTTTCCATCCTAGCATGGGTTGGACGATTTGACTGGGGACTGGCAAACTAGATGGCTACACCAGATTCCAATCTGATCTGGCAGAGTTTCAACAGCTGGATGCCCTTCCTAATGCCAACCACTCCGAGAGTGTAGTGGG
>NC_068988.1:45423366-45423591 GCF_001194135.2 Octopus bimaculoides | reverse complement strand
CAGAGTTTCAACAGCTGGATGCCCTTCCTAATGCCAACCACTCCGAGAGTGTAGTGGGTGCTTTTTACGTGCTACCGGCACGAGGTCCAGTCCAGTGGTACTGGCAATATATATATATATATATATACATACATACACACACATACACATATATAAGTTTGTATAAATATAAAAGTATATAGATACATACATATATGTATATATAAAAATATATATATATATATA
>NC_068988.1:45418019-45418987 GCF_001194135.2 Octopus bimaculoides | reverse complement strand
TATATATATATATATATATATATATATTGTTTAATTATAAAGATTACTATCAAAACATTAAAACTATAAAGGCAGTTTATTGATGTACTTAACCAAATTATATAGATCATTGATGTATGCACACTGGTTGCTAGGAAGTCAATATAAGTACCATATAGTCTGCAATAAATGCAGTAATTCTTACATTAGAAGAACTATCTATAAACTGTATATCTATATTAAGGAACATTTCCATATAATATCGTCATTTAAAAACACCTGGAGAAATTCCATACTCGAGACATAGTTATCATGAAGGCAATGGAATGGAATATTGGTAATTTGAGGATTAAGGAGGTTATCCTTATTTATAAACTGAAACCAACTTTTAACAACATACATAACCTGTGTAAAGCAGATTGTTTTATGCACTCATGATACATAAAAGCACTTGTATTTATATAAGTGCAGGCATGGCTGTGTTCAAGCATTGGACCTTATGGAGGTAGTGACAGGTGACTGATGTACCATGCTTGTGTAAATATGTAAACCATGTTTGTGTAAACCCAATGAGACCATAGTTGTGGCCAATGTCAGTGTCAGGTCAATGGCACCCATGCTAATTGTACATAAAAAACACCCACTACACTCTCAGAATGGTCAGCATTAAGAAGGGCATCCAGCCATAGAAATCTTACTAAATGAGATCAGAACCTGGTGTAGCTGCCCAGTTTACTAGCTTTTAGTCAAACTGTCCAACCCATATTAGCACGTAAAAATGACGTTAAAGGATGATGATGATGATGATGATATATGTATGTGTATGTATATATGTATATATATATATATATATATATATATATATGCAAATGGTATATTTGTAAAGATAAATGTGTACAGGATTGTAGAGATAGTTCTTTTGATTATGTATTGCAAGTGTATATTGCTTTTGATCAAATGTAGATACATATGGGTGTGTATATATATAT
>NC_068988.1:45391823-45417366 GCF_001194135.2 Octopus bimaculoides | reverse complement strand
ATATATATATATATATATATATATATATATATATATATATATATACATCTACTATGTGTATGTATAGCGTATATATATATATATATATGTATATCTACTATATATAACATACATATATATGCATATTGTATGTGTAATTATAAATAACAATTATATCTATATCATTTAGCATGTAAACAGTTTGTATCTTTTATCATATGAAGTAATTATGTACCACAACAGCTGACAAATGCAGCAACGATATAATTTATCATATGGACAATCTCAACATCATTTATCATATTTAATGTGTCTGTCTGTTATTAAACCATACAGTTACACAGACACATTCATCCATATACAAAGTTATGCAAGCACATATACAAACATATGTACACACATGTGTATATTCATATATCACTTATATTCTCAACAACTAGTGTGAAAGCCTCCATATTACTTGCTGTGCCAGAAGTAGCCAACATATCTTCCTCAGACATTACTTTGCCATTTTCATAATAATTAAATATGTAGGATTAACTAAACATAAGCATAATATGCCAGGAAAGATATGATAGTCATGCTTAGAATGCTGGTTAAATGACGTGTACTTAACACATGGAAATATTTCTTATGAGTGCACATGCCTTCAGAGAACGACATTGGTTTTGAAGCATGTAAAACACCTATACAGGTGTTTAGGAAGACTTTAAATTATTAACATAAACATGATTAAATGACAACTTTTACAAATAGTCATGAAAAATACATGACTTTACACAGAAAATAACAATAGCACAAATAGCAATAACAATGATAAAAACTACAAGTAACATTAACTCTATTTCCAGTGTTACAAGTCTGAACAAAGCACAATTTAAAGTAAACATTTTACATACGAAAATAAATGTTGTAAACATAACAAAGTTACTGCAATACAAGACTAATGGCACAAAAACCATCTTTATGTAAATGAAAAATTGTGTCATCATTGCCATTCTAAATTCCTCTCAAATCAGTTAAAATAGACTGCTTCACAACAGAGGGAATCTTATAATATATACATACAAACTAGTGTTCAATATATAAGTATCAGCCAAATTTGAAACTACTATGTCTACAACTATTATTATTATCATTATTGTTGTCGTTATTATTATTATTTTTATTATTACTATTATTATTATTATCATTATGAGCTTCTTTCAATTTTTTTGCCGAGTGTCTTCCCGACACCTAGGGCAGAGAAACTTGCTGTATACATTGGTAGGCCATTAAAACAAAGACACCAGATTGTTCATTTACAAAGTAATGTGATAGAAAAAAAGGGAAAGAATGACAGAGAGAAATTATTATTATTATTATTATTATCATCATTTCATTAGCATCTTCATTCAATTCTGTTTCTATTTCTTGCCGAGTGTCTTCCTGACACCTAGGGTAGAGAAACGTACTGTGTATATTGGTACGCCATTAAAACAAACACACCAGATTGTTCATTTACAGAGTCATGTGATAGAGAAAAAGGAGAAGACAGAGAGAAAAAAGAAAAAAATAAAGAATAGAAAAGTATCCAAATAAAATAAAGGAGGGAAAAAGGGAAAGAAAATTCACAGAAACAATGCTCTTCTCAGTATGTGTAACATACCATTTAAGACAATCTTTTGCACTTCCTGCATGGATGGTAAGCCAGAGATCTTTCCTAAATAATTTTCAGTTCCTTTTTTGATCATTCCAAGTGCCCCTACAATCATTGGTATTGTAACCGTCTTGAGATGCCACATCTTTTCGATTTCGACTGACAAATCTTTATATTTTCTGAGCTTATCAAATTCTTTTGCCGAGATATTATGGTTACAGGGTATGCTCATGTCCATCAATAAACAGACTTTATCACTTTTGTCTTTCACAACATTTGATAGCCAGGTCTGTACATACTGGGAAATCCCAAAGTATAGTTACATTTTCTCCCTCTATTATTATTATTATTATTATTATTATTAAGGTAGCAAGCTGACAGAATTATTAGCACACTGGACAAAATGCTTAGGCAAATGTCTTCTACTATAACCCAGAGTTGACCAATGCCTGCTGAATGAATTTGGTAGGCAGGAACTTATCCTCTGTGTGTATGTGTGTGTGTGCATGTGTTTGTGTGTGTGTGCTTGTGTGTGTGTGTGTGTGTGTGTGTGTGTGTGTGCATGTGCATGTGTGTGCATGTGTGTGTGCGTGCGTACAGGTGTATCTTTGTGTTAATTTGTCCCCATCACTACCACTTGACAATGGTGTTGGTTCGTTTACATCCCTATAAAGCACCAGTTTGACAAATGAGATGGAATAAGGGCCAGACTGAAAATAAGTGCTCTGAGATTGATTTGTTCAACTAAACCCTTCAAAGCATTGCCCCAGCATGGCCACACTTCATTGACTGACTGAAATGAGTTAAAATTAAAAGAACCATAGAAAACCAGAAAACTTGCATGCACTTGTATCTAACAAAATAAAACTAGCAACAATATGCAATATATAGAGTAATTAGTAACATCAACAACAACAATGATTACATCACACACTATGTCACATTAATGACATCACATAATAAAATTCATTACAACATCAAGTAAACACCTTTTATTACTCTTTTACTCTTTTATTTTTTACTCGTTTCAGTTATTTGACTGCGACCATGCTGGAGTACCACCTTTAGTTGAGTAAATCGAGCCCAGGACTTATTCTTTGTAACCCTAGTACTTATTCTATCGGTCTCTTTTGCCGAACCGCTAATATTATGGGGACGTAAACACACCAGCATCGGCTGTCAAGCGATGGTGTGGGGACAAACACACACACACACACATATATATATACATATACATATATACAACGGGCTTTCAGTTTCTGCCTACCAAATTCACTCACAAGGCTTTGGTTGGCTCAAGGTTATAGTTGAAGACACTTGCCCAAGGTGCCACGCAATGGGACTGAACCCAGAACCATGTGTTTGGAAAGCAAGCTACTTACCACACATATTTCTTGAAAATTCATCCACCAAAAAACTAAACAACAAAGACAAGAACACATAGCAAAATTATGCAATTGCCAACTAGACCACAATTTTAGCAATTTCCTTTCATTGTACATAGAATAACTGCGTAGAAGTCTGAAAAACGAAGCTGTGAAACCTCAGCCAGAGCCTGTCAAACTCACAAGCATGAGCATGAAAATAAAACTCTTACAACTTTCACAATTACCTCCCCTCATAAACATCTATACCTATTCCTCCCAAAACAGTCAAATCCCCAGAATCTGAAAGTTGGCCAGAATTATAACAATTTTAAAATCCAACAAAACCCAATCAAAGTAGCATCACACAGAATTATCAAACTCCTACGCACATCCTCAGAATTTCTAAAAATAACTAATGTTTAGCATCACTTACTTACACATACCCTTCTCTTTGAACCACATTAGGGATTTAGACCACTTCACTCAACCCTTACACTTTTCTGTTCTAGGTCCAAGGCCCGAAATTTTGGGGCTAGGGAGCAGTTGATTAGATTGACCTCAGTATGCAACTGGTACTTAATTTATTGCCCCCCCCCCCAAAAAAAAATGGATGAAAGGCAAAGTTGACCTAAGCGGAATTTGAACTCAGAACATAAAGACAGATGACATATTGTTAAGCATTTTGCCCGGCATGCTAACGTTTCTGCCAGCTCACTGCCTTTCACTCAGCCCTTACACTATTTGCATACTTCAAACAGAGAATACATGATAGCTTCAGCAATAAAAACAACTCCCTCATGTGCCATTGTAACTACCATTGACACCAATAGGTTTTCTCTGTTTTTCAATATCCACACATACAAAAATACTTAACACCACCTTAGAGAAAGCACTCAAAATGATTTAAGCCAACAAATCTATATAATGTAAAGAAAATCATTTCCAGAACTTGTGATACCAATGTCACATAAATGGCACCTGTGCAGGTGGCATATAAAAGCACCTTTCTAGCACTGGGCCTCATGGAGGCAATGACAAATGACCAAAACCTTTGGCAATAAGCTATGCTTCAAAGGCATTGAGCTGGCAAAGACATTAGCACATCAGGTGAAATGCTTAGCGGTATTTCATCTGTCTTTACGTTCTGAGTTCAAATTCTGCTGAGGTCGACTTTGCCTTTCATCCTTTTGGGGTTGATAAACTAAGTACCAGTTGCATACTGAGGGTAAATCTAATCAACTGGCCCCCTCCCCAAAAATTTCGGGCCTTGTGCCTTGAGTAGAAAAGAATATGCCATGCTTCAGAAGACCCATCAAGCCAAGTGAAATCATAGTTGTGGCAAATACTGGTGTCATGCAACTGGCACTCATGCTGGTAGCATGTAAAAGCACCCGTTACACTCTTGAAGTAGTTGGCATTAGGAAGGGCATCCAGCCATGTAATTTGTGCAGCTGTGTAATTTATGCAGGGGATTTTCAGTATAAAAATTGTTAAAAAAGCTTCTACTCGTGTAATATTTGCACGCAAAAGTTTTCAGAAATGCCGATGTGGCCAGAGGTAAAAGGTTTTCAATTTAGTTGTAGTTAACATAATTTCACTTACTTATGATTAGATTTTATTAAATTTTCGTTAGATAAAAATAATTTCTGTTTAACAGGTATCACATTGAAAGCTATTAAATTATGAAGTGTTTGTGTTTATGATAAATTTTATTTTACATTTCTTGCCCACGAGCGACTATGTCCGTTCTTTAGCATACTTCTGTATGTCTTCTGAAATCATGATCACAGGAAAAGTTGTTGATAATTCTTATCAACAAAAGCAAAGCTGATAAATACACACAAGTGTTGCAAAATAAGTTTAGTTACCAATAAACATCAGCTTGGATGACACTTTACTCATCCAACAGAGGAAGGTGACTGATCAAACTGATAATGTAAACAGAATTCTGATTGGTCGAAAGTGTCTTCTTTTTCTCAAGCTCTAATTTTCTGCCTATACTTGACAGAACCTTTAATACGGAGTATTGAAAGTTTAATTCCTTTCACACTTATAAAATATCAAGAAAACTTTAAAATTTGTCCTTACCATTTTTGCTGGGAGACCAAACTGATAGTTTGGTGACCCACTAAAACAAGCATTAAAAATTGAAAGGAGAAAATAAACAGCTTTGCAAGTTTAACTCTGTGTTTATTGAACAAGAGAGGTGCAAAATTTAAGAAGTGACTTGTTAGAATATACACATCTGTGAGAAGACATAGACAAGAATAGCAAAAATCTACTATACCAAAAGAACTGGTAATACATGCATTACAAGTGTTCTATGAAGAGAACATAAGATTGCTGCATAATTCAACATGAATGTGAAATGACGTAAAACATATAAAGTAAATGAAGGTTTCTGTTGGAACGCTAAGTCATATTCACTTGGAAAGTTTATATGCACAAGGATGAATTATGATGTTGTCATCGGCGTTATGTGCTGTAAGAGCTGGTAGCAGAGACGTCGGCAGTGATGAATTTCATTGTCCTAACGCAGAGAAAGTGAACAATAGCTTCCTGGAGGCAAACACAAGCTAGACATCTTAAGTAGAGAAAAACTGATCTATTTAAGGAAATTGCTGTGCTCCATTGTGATAGGTAGAAACTCCAAGCAATGTAAAATATGGCCTGTACCATGATTACCTGCATGAACATCAAACTTCAAAAAGTAATTAACCATCTAATGGTTTTAGTAGATTTATACAAAAAAAGTAAGCATTATATCATCCAGCATAAATAAAAATCAACTTCATTATATTTTTTCTTGGAAAACCTATACTGAGTCAACTTCCTGTACGAATGTTTACATTTGTACGTCCCTTTCCAACAAAAAAAATTTCTAAAACAATTCTGGAATCAATCTACTTATGTAATTTACGCACCCCTTAAAATTCATTTTTGTTTTAGTGGAAAAATTTGCGTAAATTACATGGGTTTTTACAGTATGTGTGTGTGTGTGTGTGTGTGTGTGTGTGTGTGTGTGTGTGTATGTGTATGTATGTATGTATGTGTGTATGTATGTATGATATGTGTATGATGTATTTATGTAAATATATATATCTATGCGTGTGTCTTAGTGTCTCTGTTTGTTCCTCTCCCATCACTGCTTGACAACTGGTGTTGGTGTGTTTACATCCCCCGTAATTCAGCAGTTCTGCAAAAGGGACCGACGGAGTAAGTACTAGGCTTAAAAAAATAAATCCTGGGGCCAATTTGTTTGACTAAAAACCCTTCGAAGTGATGCTCCAGCATGGCCACAGTAAAATGATTGAAAGAAGAGTAAAAGAATAAGAAAAAGATTGGATGAATACAGCTAAACTCCTTTGATCGGGCAGGTCTGGAACTAAACAACAACAATTTGTAGTTAAGTTAACCAATCTATAGTAAGTTTAGTGCATTGGCTTTGAACATCATGAAGAGAAAAGCAACTGGAGGACATGAACTATGGACTCTTTAGCCAAGACTCCATGCAACACAGTCACATCTTAGTTAAATATCAAATTTAGAAAGCTAGATTGCACATGGTTTAATGTGGTCAATAGCCTCAATGCATGCTGTTTAATGAGATAAAAATCTCTGGTCAATATTTAGTAAATATCTGGAAATTATATCATTATTAGTGGGGCCTCTATGATGAGATAGCTTTCGTGAAATTGGAAAATGGTAAAATCATGAAAGATTATAGGTGCATAGGAATATCTCCTATTACAAATGAGTTCAGCAATGTGTAATTATGTCCATATACATGCATATCTCATTCTCGTACATCACCATTTTCTTTAATATTTCACATGCATTTATTGTTTTTCCCAGGCAGCTACGTAATGACAATTAAAATAGACTGTATCATGCATGCAGCAATAGTTACACATCTCTATATGTATGTGTGTGTATGTGTGTATATATATTTATACATACATACATACATACATATATACATATATATATATATATATATATATATATATATATATATATATATATATATATATATATATATATACACATATATATATATCTCTGTATGTATGTATGTATATGCATACACCATATATATAGTGTATGTACTTAGGGTTTGTGCACAAATTTGTATTATGAATTTCTATGTGCATGTTTGTGTGAATGTTCAGTTGTATGCAGGTCACTATTAATGTTAGTATATAAGTTATGCTTATGTGTTTATGTGTATGCGAATTAATATGTTATTTAATATCTGGTTATTCATGAATTTAAACATGAGTATGAGCTTATGCATTCATAATATATACGTATATGTATGAATATATTGCCATGTTACTAATATGTATGTATGTATGTATGTATATATGTATGTATGTATGTATGTATGTATGCATGTATGTATGTACAGGAGTCCCCTACATTATGGGAGTAATGTGTTCCCGATAAACTTGCTGTAATGCAAAAATAAAATTTCCCATTAATTTTCATGTTATAAAGTGATAATATGTTCTGACGGATTTTTCCAAAACCTCAGCAAAAACGAACAACATAACCACTTCTATGCACGAAAATAACAAGTTCTAAACATATACACTACAATATGTATGCTTAAAAACATTACAGAATAAGTAAGAATCATAGTATTGTAATAGGATATGTTCTTATTACCAAGTTTGTTGACAGTGTGAGATGTGGTGTTGCTGGAATGTGAATTGTTGGAAGAATAAAAGAAATTATTTCCTCTCATACAGGATGGTATTAAAAAGTTCCAGAACTAGTTATGTTTAGTGAAAAATAAGTTATTTACCTAAGTTTTAACATCAATTCCTTTGAAATAATAACCTTGCTCAGCAATACACTGGTTCCAGCATTCTTGCCAATTTTGGAATCTGGTTTGAAAGTAATTTTCTGTGAGTCGAGGGCCTTCTGCAATTTGCTCTAGATGTTGACAACATTGTTAAAATAGTGACCTTTGAACTACATTTTCATCTTTTGGGAGAGATGGAAGTTGATAGGTGCTAAATCTGATGAACAGGGTCAGTGCAGAAGTGATAGCATGTTGGTTTCAGTGAGAAATTCACGAGTGAGGAGGGCTCAGTGACAGGGTGCATTGTCATTGTGAAGAATCCAGTTCTTTGTATTCCACAGATCTGGTTGTTTTGGCCAAATGTCCTCCTTCAGATACTTCAAAACGTTGCAGTAGAACTCTTGATGACAGTCTGGCTCTGGAGAACAAATTCTCAATGCACAATGCCATATTCCAGGGCTGACACTCATCGCAGGTCTTCCACATCACACATTTTCTTTCCAGGATATTCTTCCACTTTTGAAGTGATTGTGCCACTCAGAACATTGTGTGTGACCTGTTGCCTCATTGCCATAAACTTGCCAAGCTTGCTCACTGTCCTTGTAGTAGACTTCCCAAGTTTAACACAAAATTTCAGGTTGGTTCTTTGTTCTTGTTCATGAGAAAATCACAGACTACTGCATAAATGTGATCACAAAGACACAAATTTTACAACTTGCAAAGTAAACACAGTGATGTCACTCAACACACTGCTCCATGAACGTCTCTGCTAGATCTCACTATGCACTCAGCCATGGAATGCCATCTGTTCGTGGGCTAGAGAACTAGTCCAGGAACTTTTTGATACCCATCTTATATAGTTCATGATCATTAAACTGTGGAGTGACGGTCTTGTCCAAAATTGTTTAATGTTTACAATGCATCATTGTCTCATACAGCTCAGTATAGCAACTGAGATCGTTGTGAACTCCTCTTATAAGTTCTATGTTACTCTCATGACTAAGACTATTATCAGCAAAAATTTACAGCCCTTCCTCAATGAATGTGAATCCTTGAGTAAAATTATTTATGGTCAATTTAAGAGGAGTTGTTTGAATTTCCATATCCTAATTATATAACATTCATCTTTGGAAAACTAGCAAAAAAAATAAAACCACATCACTGCCAAGGTATGTTACCCAATGTTGCACACACAATTATCTTTGGTAGGTTTTTCAATTGCATATTTTGTGTATCTGCTAATAACGATTCAAATTTTGGCACAAGGCTAGCAATCTCGGCAAGTGTATAAATTGATTACATTGACCCCAGTACTCAAATGTTACTTATACTTATTTTATTGACTCCGAAAGGAGGGCAAGCAAAGTCAACCTGCACAGAATTTGAACTCAGCGTGTAAAGATGGACAAAATGCTGCTAACATTTTGCCCTGCATGCTAACAATTCTTTTTTGCTCTAGGCACAAGGCCCAAAATTTTTGTGGGAAGGTAGCCAGTCGATTAGATCAACTCCTGTATACAACTGGTACTTAATTTATCGACCTCAAAAGGATGAAAGGCAAGGTCGACCTCGGCAGAATTTGAACTCAGAATGTTACGGCAGACGAAATACCATAAGCATTTTGCCCAGCATGCTAACGATTCTACCAGCTAGCCGCCTTATGTCTCTGCTAATAATATCTATGTAATTGAGCAGTCTCTATCTTCTATTAGCACATGCAATTCTCTAAAATATAACATCTAATATAGCCTGTTATTGAACCCAGTTTCAACGGTCGATAAAATTTCTCTGCAATGAGCAACAAAATTAAGTGGAAAGTGTTCATATATCTATCTCTTTTGTTGTCTCATGTCGAAGCCATATGAAGATTGAGTCCCATGAAAAGCCTGGCCTGTGCACCAGGCAATCTGAAAGCTCCCAGGTTGCAGCTCCTTAGAGAATAATGCTCTATACATGTCTTGATAAAAACCAGCTTTGTTGACTTGAAAATTTGATTGCAAGATGATTGCTAGATGTTTTGAAGCTTGTTATAGGTGTTTCAGATTTGCGTGTTGGGAAGTCTTTCTTTCTTACTGTCAGCAATATAGGACCCAAGGTTCAAGTCAGCAAGCTGGCAGAATCTTTAGCATGCCAGGCAAAATGCTTAGCAGTATTTCATCCATCTCTATATCCCGAGTTCAAATTCTACCAAGGTCAACTCTGTCTTTCATCTTTTTGAGGTTAATAAAATAAGTACTTTGGGTCAATATAATTGAATTGTACCTCCTCCAAAATTGCTAGCTTTGTGTCAAAATTTGAAACCAATATAGGACTCACAGTATTTGAATTTTCTGACTTCATTGAATTGTGTACCATGATTACCATGAATTGATAGCTTCCATTTTCACTGAGTGTCACAAGCTTTGTTTTTTTTTCTGCACATGAGAGGAAAAGTTAATTATAATTGTAAACAACATAGAATTATCATTCTTGAGGGTAGGTTTCAGATCAGAAATCTGAAATTAAATGTATTGTATTACTTGCACTGTCACCTCAATACCAGTAATATTTTTGGTTTCAAACCACTGGCTAATACTACCTACTTACAAGACTATTCTTTGTGTGTTGTTAATAGATATCATTCATTTATGATTTCCTCAAAATAAAAGAAGGAAAGAAAAACCCTCTCTCAGTATTCTTTTGCTTTTTAATGCTACACCTCATTAGTATATTTCAGCTCAGTCAGTTCATAGACATTACCAAAGACATCACGATTGGAGACATAGGTCCAAGAGATCCATGTTACCTGTCCTGTCTACTTTACCTATCCAAAAGATTTTTTACTCAAAATTTACATGCTATTCCTTATAGATTTATTTGCTTTGAGATTCACCATTCCTGAAAAGAATAAGACTCAGGATTTTGTTTTCTTTTATTTGTTTCAGTCATTTGACTGCAGCCATGCTGGATCATTAGCTTTAGTTGAATAAATCAACCCCAGGCCTTATTCTTTATCAGCCTAGTACTTATTCTATCGTCTCTTTTATCGAACTGCTAAGTTACAGGGACGTAAACACACCAACATTGGCTGTCAAGTGATGGTGGGGGTGGAACAAACACAGACACACAAACATATACATATATATATATATATGTACATATATATATATATATTTGATGGGCTTCTTTCAGTTTCATGAGGTATTGCTAAACATCCTATTACTGACAGATATATACTCTTTTACCTGTTTCAGTTATTTGACTGTGGCCATGCTGGAGCACCGCCTTTAGTCGAGCAAATTGACCCCAGGATTTATTCTTTGTAAGCCTAGTACTTATTCTGTCAGTCTCTTTTGCCGAACTGCTAAGTTACGGAGACGTAAACACACCAGCATCGGTTGTCAAGCGATGTTGGAGGGACAAACACAGACACACAAACATATAGACACACATACATATATATATATATATATATATATATATATACATATATACGACGGGCTTCTTTAAGTTTCTGTCTACCAAATCCACTCACAAAGCTTCGGTCAGCCCGAGGCTATAGTAGAAGACACTTATCCAAGGTGCCACACAGTGGGACTGAACTCAGAACCATGTGATTGATAAGCAAGCTACTTTATTTCAATAAATATTGGCCATTAAGGCCTTACAAAGAGAGGACAAACAAGGACAAACAGACAAACATAAAGTAGCTGCAGGCCGGACACAGACATTGATGAGATAAAAGTGATTACAAAAGTATGAAGTAAAACTGGGCGGGGTACCGGCGCCTGCTGACTGATAACCCCTCGAAAACATTGTTCAATAAGTTCAATAACACAATTACTATAAACACAATATTCAAGGTTCAGTTCAATCCACTTCATCAGTGCCCCCAAGCAAGTTGACTCACCACTTGCAGATAACTCTGCACCGACAAGTCGGGGCCCGTGAAGAGGAATGTAAATTCATTTCTGTCAAAGGTCGCCACTTCTGCATACTATGTATATGTCCCTTCTTTTTCAGCGTATTCTTTGTATAATTACTTTCTTTCTTTCTTTATCATTTCATTATGTGTAAACCCCCACCCCCACTTTATGTCTGTCTTTGTATTGTCCTCCTCATCCTTCAGGCAAATAAATGAAATCACCATTATTATTGTTGTTGTTGTGTAAATATGCATGGCCTAGTGGTTAGGGTGTTGCACTCACAATTTAGCAATCGTGGTTTCAATTCCCCGAGTGGCATGTTGTATTCTTGAGCAAAAAACACTCCATCTCACATTGCTCTGTAATCACTTCGATGCCTGATTTGTGGTACATTGTGTACCTATTCAAGCAACATCGATTTGAAGAAGATAGTGAGCTAATGTACAGCTTATTCGTACATTTGTGTAGGTCATTCAGCAAAAATTGAACACTCATACATCATCTTGAACAGGAGAGTCCACCATTAATATTATTATTAAAAAGGCAGCAAGGTGGCAGATGAGTTAGCACACTGGGCAAAATCGCTTATGGCTTCTCGTCCATTCTTATGTTCTGAATTCACATGTTGTCAAGGTTCATTTTTGCCATTCATCCTTTCAGGGTTGATAAAACAAGAACCAGTTGAGTACCAAAGTCAATGTAATTCACTTAACCACTCCCCCAAAATTGCTGGCCAAAATTTGAAACAAATATTATTGCTGTTGTTGTTATTATTATTCATCATTATTATCATAATCATCGTTTAACGTCCGTGTTCCATGCTGGCATGGGTTGGATGGTTTGACTGAGGTCTGGAAAGCCAGTGGCTGCACCAGGCTCGAATCTGATCTGGCAATCTTTCTACAGCTGGATGCCCTTCCAAATGCCAACCACTCTGGGAGTGTAGTGGGTGCTTT
Organism: Octopus bimaculoides; assembly: GCF_001194135.2. Lineage (NCBI taxonomy): Eukaryota > Metazoa > Mollusca > Cephalopoda > Octopoda > Octopodidae > Octopus > Octopus bimaculoides. Next base: position 45,404,710 of record NC_068988.1, on the reverse strand, counting down.
TTATGTGCCACCGGCATGGAAGCCAGTCAGGTAGCCCTGGCATAGATCATGCTCAGAAAGTGTCTTTTAACATGCCACCGGCACGGGAGCCAGTCAGGTGGCCCTGGCATCGATCACATTCAGATGGTGCATTTTATGTTCCACTGACACAGGAGCCAGTCAAGGGACACTGGCCACAGCTACGATTTTGGTTTTACTTGGCTCAACAGGTCTTCTCAAGCATATCATATCACCCAATGCATCAAGGTTACTTTTAAATGGGCCAGACATGCAACACTGGCATGGCAATGACTGTGATCTCGCTTTAGTTGCCATTGGTGGCAAGCTGGCAGAATTGTTAACATGACAGGCAAAATGCTTAGTGGCATTTCATCTGTCTTTACTTTCTGGGATCAAATTCTGCCAAGGTCAACTTAGTCTTTCATCCTTTCAGTGACAATAAATTGAGTACCAGTTGTGTACAGGAGTCAATATGATTGACTAGCCTTCTCTCAAGAAATTCCAGGCCTTGTGCCTATAGTAGACAGGATAATTAATATTATTATCATCATCAACATCACCACTACACCATGAGATAACTTATCATTATTATCACCACTTCTATCACAACCATCACCGCCACCAAGATATCCACGCCATCATACCAGCACAACCATCATTTCACAATACATTTCATTATTTATTTAACATGTTTTCTGATGATTAAAAACAGTAAAATAGCAGTAATGTGTATCATTGTAGAAATGTAAATAATCACAAGATGGATTAATCCCCAGAATGATGAAGACAATGACAACGATTCCAATGACGCTGATGCTGCTGCTGCTGCTGCTGCTGCTGATGATGATGATGGTGGTGATGATGATGATGATACTGGTGATGGTGACGGTGATGATGATGTAAAGATGGCAGCGTGCTCTCACCTAATCTGCATGCTTTTTTAATTAATCTATTTTGCAACTCTGTCCAAAGCAACTCTATAAGGATAAGGAAAACTGAAACTCCTATTGATGATGATGATGACGACGACGACGACGACGATGGTGGTGGTGGTGGTGGTAGCAATTGTCCTTTTATTTACGTTTTAAATCTTCTTTAAATAAGTCCTGTGTGTGTATATTTTTTGATATTTGTATTTATTTTCTTTAATACACACACACCAGCAAACAATATATATATGTGTGCGTGTGTATATATACACACACATACATACATATATATCTATTCACATGTATATATATATATATATATATATATATATATATACACCCTTGTGCATATGTGTGTGTATGTATAGCTGTTTTGTTTGTACATATATACTTAGAAGTGTGGGTCAGTGCATGTGTATAAATGCATATATATATACATACAGACGTGCATACATGGATGTGTTTTGTGCGTATATGCCTATGTATCTGTGTGGATGTGCACGTGTGTGTGTATGTGTGTGTGTGTGTGGATGCAAATTAAAACTAAATGATCAATTGAGGAATTTGAGACAGCACTACACATCCATTCCCTGCACCTCCTTCACTTCTATCAACCAGCATTCCACCTAATATACCCCTATGCCATTCCAATCTAGAACAAGCAATCAACATCACACATAACCACCTCCACAACTGCCACAACCACCATCACCACCACCGCCGCCGCCGCCATCAACACCACCACCACCACCACCACTATCACTGTTATTAAAGTCTCCATGTTTGATTGGATTAAGTCTGCAAATGCTGTCAAACCTTCGTTAAGAATATTAACTTCACTGCTCTAATCTTACCAATGAACAACATGAGATAATTATGTTTTAATTATTCATTAGTTTACACAACAAACACTTTGAGGTTTTCCTTTTGTTTCTTTTATTGTTGTTTCCTTTTTAATTTCCTTCATTGTATTTCTTTCATTGTTGCATGCATTTAGTTATTTTTCTTCTCTCTTTTAGTAACTCTTTACATATACATTTATACATACATACATATATACACACACATATATATATATATACATACACACACACACACACACATATATATATATATATATATATATATGCATACATGCTTACACTTGCATATAAATATATATGTATATACGTATGTACTCATATATACTAATAAATATCTGTATGTATATACGCACACACACACGCACACATACATACATAAATGCATGCTTTCTTCTTATTCTTGTCCTTACTCTTTTTGTTCAACCAGCTTTTTGTAATGTTTATTTGTTTATTTTATGTTATACCTTTTACTTGTCTTTTATTAATTTTTAATTCTTTTATTTTTGCAGTTTTCTTTCATTTTATATGTTTATCCTTTTTTTTTAAAGAATTCATTTTATACTTTTCTTTATGTGTTTACTCCCCTTATTTTATGATTGTTTATTGTTTTTCCTTTTACCATTGTATTTTCATTCTATATTCTTCCTTTTCTTATTTCTTTTGTCTTGCCTGCCTTTCTTCCATTCTTTGCCTTTTGTCTTATTTTTTTTTTCACTTCTTAATCATTTCTTCTTTGCTTGTGAATGATGCTTCTTCTGTTTTCATGGTAAGTTCTTTCTTATCTCATTCCTTTTGAATCCCTAACACTTTCTATAATTTTTCCTACTATTTTAACATATACTCTGTTTCCTTTTCTTTCTTATACCATTATCTTCATTCCTTGATTATTTATATTGTTGTACATTGCTTTATACTTCCTTCCTGTTTTATTTATGCTTTTTCTTCATTCTTTAACCTTGTTTAATCATGATCCTTCATTTTTGTTACATATACTTTCTTATACCATTTATTTATTTATTTTTATCATTCTTCATTTAGTAATTCTTTCTACATTTCATTTTGTTTTAGTTACATACAGATATATATTCTTCCTTATTAATTCATAACATTCCTTCTTTTAACTCCAATGCTTTTTATAGTTTTTCTTTCCTTTTATCCTCTGTCTCCATTATTTCTCTCTTTCATACACTCTTTGTTCTTTTATTTCTTTAGAATTAGTCCTTTTATCTTTATTTTCCATTTGTTATTCCTACTATCTTCCTATGACAACCTTACTTTCTTTCCTTCATTCCAAATTGTCTTTCTTTAATTTTCTATATCCTTTTCCCCTTAATATATTATTAGTTTTCAAGTTATATCACACTTTTCTCTCACTATTCTTCTCTTCCTCTTCACAAGTTACTCTTTCTACGATTTCCAGCCCTGTTGTCCTTACTAGGTTTTTACTTTCCTCTTTCCATATGTTCTTTCTATCCTTTCTATCTCTTCTTCTCTTTATTGCACTTAGGTTATTACATTTCACTTTCTTCTTGTTATTTTTGCAATCATTCCCGTCTCTCCTTTCTTTCTCAGCTGTCCTTACTTAGATTCTTACTTCACTCATTTCTCATGTTATTCCTTCCCTAATGCTCAGCTTTTTTTCCTTTTTTCTTTTTCATTTTTTGCTTATTGTTCTTACTTCAGTTCTTACTACCCTACCTCTTTCCTCTTGTTATTTCTTCTGAAATTTCTTCTTTTCTGCCAATGCTATAAATTATTTTAAAGCTGAGTGAAGAAACGAAATATTTTCCAAATTTTTACATTCTCTCACTTTATTTTACTCACTGACTCACCCACTCTCTTCATCTTACTCTCTAACAAACCTTCTTTCTTTTTCAACTGGAGTATTTATGAATCTACTCTACAGCAGAACATTTATCCCTCTACTCCTACATCTTTAATTCTTCATCACCTGGCACTAAGCCACCACCACACTCACTATCACTCCTAGCTGAAGGTGTTTTTTGTCTTGGAAGTTACTTGATGGCCCTGTCAGTGCTGGTGCCATGTAAAAGACACCCAAGATACCCAATAAAGCAGATGATGTTCAGAGGGGCATTCAGCAATAAAAACCAGTGGAGGTTTTGGGCTACCTTGCCGTGTCTATGCTTGTACTCTTTATGTGCAGGACTTTCACAAGCACTAACAACATGTTGGCAGAATTGTTAGCATGCTGGACAAAATGTTTTTGATATTTTGCTTATCTTTACATTCTGAGTTCAAATTCCACAGAGGTCGATTTTGCCTTTCATCCTTTCGGAGTTGATAAATTAAGTACCAATTGCGTACTGGGGTTGATCTAATTGACTGGTCACCCACAAAAAATTTCAGTCTTTGGGCCTATAGTAGAAAGGATTATTATTGTTATCATCATTCTTACTATTACTAGTTTTATTATTATTATCATTATCATCATTAAGGTGGCAAACTAGAATAAATACCAGAACATCTGAAAATATGCTTAGTACCATTTGTTTCAGCTTTTTATGCTTTAAGTTCAAATCCTGCTGGAGTCAACTTTGCCTTTCATCCTTTTAGCTTGATAAAAAACAGTACCAGTCAAGTACTGGAGTCAATGTAATTAAATTGCCCTTCCTCTCGAAATTACTGGCCTTATGACAATATGAGAAAAATGGTCTGGCAACTACCATAAATAACTTCCAGAAATCCCTGCTACTGAGAGGCACTGCCAGTTCAAAATAAGCAGTAGAGGCTCAGAAGTGTCACCAAGCAGGACTATCTGAGATGCATACAAGGTGATAAAACCATTCTGCATGCACTTGTGCAGTGAGTGAGCATTGCTGACTACCAGAGACATGTCAAACAGCTATTGTTGCGTATAGGGCAGATCTAACTATGGATCAAGTCCACTGGGAAGATTGCCTCACTACCCACCTTTAACAAGGCAAGACAGGTAATGTTCCGCAATCTTTATTGTGATAGAGGTTTTGAGGAGTACAAGGCTGAAAGAGTTGAGGAAACATTCCTCATTGGTCAAGCCTTAATCAAGTATTTTAAGCTCCACTTGGAAAGAAAAGTGAGGGTGTAGAAGATAGTGAATTTGTCAAAAGGTGGATGATTGTGGTAGATACAATTAGGGTGAAAGGACCTACTCTATGCATGCATCAATAGACTGGAGAGCAACAATTAAGCAAGGGCTTGTACCATTGGTAGTAAGGGTGATCCTGGATCTACAGGTCTCATTGATTGGCTCTAGTTTGAGGTTTTCCTGTTTCAAGAGGAGTGCATCATTCATGTGTTTACATACATTGTATACTATGAATACTTCTCCTTTCCATTTCTTTCCTCTCATCTTTTATATAAACCTCCACACAAATTGTAGCCTGTCCTTCTAATGTCTCCCTCATATGGCTAATAAAAGAAATCATCATCATCATCATCATCATTATCATCATCATTATTATTATTATTATCATTATTATTTTCATTATCATCATCATTGTTATTATTCAGTAGTCTTATTTTTATAACGAGCTTTCACTGAACTACCAAACGCAGCTTTGTGTGCCTTGGGTATGTGCTGTGGTTTGCTGTGATGCTCTTATGGTTACTGTATTGAAAGTGTTTTACATAGGATGTGTGCAGTGCCTAGTAGTCCTATTTTCTGTATGTTATATATATATATGTGTGTGTGTGTGTGTGTGTGTGTGTGTGTGTGTGTGTGTGTGTGTGTGTGTGTGTGTGTGTGTGTGTGTGTGTGTGTGTGTCAGTCCTGGTGTTTTTGTTATGTATTTGTCTGAATATTTTTTTTATCATACCTAATGTGCCTACTATGATAGGAATTGTTTCTGTTTTTAGACTCCACATTCGAGTTACCTCTATTTCCAGGTCTTTGTATTTTGAAAGTTTCTTCATTTCTTTTAGAGAAATGTTGTCATCTGTTGGTATTGATACATCAATTAGAAAGCATTTTTTTTCTTCGTGATCTCTGACAACTATATCTGGCCTATTGGCCTTAATTTCTCTATCTATGTGTATTGGCATTGTTACTATTATTATTATTATCGCTATTATCATCATCATCATTATTATTATTATTACTATTATTATTATTATTATTATTATTATGATCATCATCATCATCATCATAAAAGCAGTGAGCTGGCAGAATTGTTAGCATGTCAGGCAAAATGTGTAGTGGCATTTCATCCATCTTTATGTTCTGTGTTCAAATTCCACCGAGGTCAACTTTGCATTTTATCCTTTTAGGGTCATTAAATTAAATACCAGTTGAATACTGGGGTCGATGTAATTGACTTGCCCCTTCCCCCAGAATTCCAGGCCTTGTGCTTATAGTAGAAAGGATTATTATCATTATTATTACTAGCAGCAGCAGTAATGGTGGTGGTGGTGGCAGCAGCAGCAGCAGCAGCAGCAGTAGTAGTAGTAGTAGTAGTAGTAGTAGTAGTAGTAGTAGTAGTAGTAGTGGTAGTAGTAGTGTTGAAAGCTACTTTTTTGGCTTTGTTTGCAGCAAATTCCTGGCAAATAAACTTAGTTAATTTGCGTCAAGAAGCAGGAATGTTTCCTCTGACAGAATATCAAGATCTTTTCAAGTGAGTAGAGTCAATTATTTATGCCTGTCTATTTCACTTCTTTTCCAAGACATTTTAAATGGCAACAACAAACACCGCATACTTCCACCAATTTTGACACCACTCTAAAGATGATGACGACGTCAATGATGCCGACGACAATGATGATGATGATGTGGAGGAGGAGGAGGAGGGGCAGGGCATAACAACAACAACAGCAACAACAACATAAATATTAATGATACTAATTTGAGAAATGATTAAAAGCATGCAGAGCATTATGTAACCAAAGCCAAAGAACTTTCTCTATATACATAACATAGAAAAGAGTACTCCTAGGTACTGAGCACATAATGCTTATAGTACTATGAATACAATATCCTCATCATCACCACCATCATCATCATCGTCATCGTCATCACTGACTTGTGCCTATTGTAGATATGATTTTTGGTGAGGTGGCCGAATTACTAGCACGCTGGGCGAAATGCTTAGCGGCATTTTGTCTGCCGCTAGGTTTTGAGTTCAAATATCGACGAGGTCGACTTTGCCTAACATCTTTTTGGGGTCAATAAAATTAGTACCAGTTATGTACTGGAGTCAACGTAATTGACTTAATCCCTTCCACGAAAATTTCAGGCCTTGTGCCTCTTGTGGAAAGGATTATTATTATTATTAATATTATTATTATTATTATTATTATTATTATTATGAAGGCAATGAGCTGGCAGAGTTACTCTCTTACTCATTTACTTGTTTCAGTCATTTGACTGTGGCCATGCTGGAGTACTGCCTTTAGTCAAGCGAATCGACCCCAGAACTTATTCTTTGTAAGCCTAGTACTTATTATATTGGTCTCTTTTGCCGAACTGCTAAGTTACGGGGATGTAAACACACCAGCATCGGTTGTCAAGCGATGTTGGGGGGCACAAACACAGACACACACACATACATATATATATACATATATATGATGGGCTTCTTTCAGTTTCTGTCTACCAAATCAACTCACAAGGTTTTGGTCGGCTTGAGGCTATAGTAGAAGACACTTGCCCAAGGTGCCATGCAGTGGGACTGAACCCGGAACCATGTGGTTTGTAAGCAAGCTACTTACCACACAGCCACTCTTACGCCTATAGTTGCTAACATCAGACACAATACTTAGTGTCATTTCAACCATCTTTACATTTTGTGTTCAAATCCTGCCAAGGTTGACTTTGCCTTTTATCTTTTCAGGGTTAATGAAATAATTACCAGTTGAACATTGGGGTCAATGTAATTGACTGTCTTCCTGTCCGAAATTGCTAGCTTTGTGCCAAAATTTGAAGCCATTGGTAAGTTGACAGAATCATTAGCATGCTGGACAAAATAGTTAGCAGCATTTTATTCATCATTATGTAATAAAAAAAATTAATGCACCCTTTTAAAGCCTAGCCAGGCTCATGGGCCCAGTTTCCCGGTTTCAATGGCCAGTCCATCGCAGCGTTACTCATTTTTGCCAGCTGAGTGGACTGGAGCAATGTGAAATGAAGTGTTTTGCTCAAGAACACAACATTTCACCCGGTCCAGAAATCGAAGCCACAATCTTACGATCATGATGCTGACACCCTAACCACTAAGCCACGTGCCTCCACTCATCATTATGTACTGAGTTCAAATTCTGCTGAGGGTAGCTTTGCCTTTTATTCTCTCAGAGTCAACGATATAAATATCTGTTAAGTATTAGGATCATTGTAATCAACTTGCACCTTCCCTTCAAAATTGCTGGCCTTGTACCCCAAGTAGAAAAAAAAAATTAATAATATTATTCATTTATACATAATTTCATTCACTTCTAGCAATGTTGCTTAAGAATATTAAGTTAATCCTAGTACGTCACTGATACTGTATTTTTGAGTCACACATTGTGCCACCAGAAAGAGGAGTGAAATGAAAGACAAAGCTGATCTTTGCTTGATTTGAACTGAGAGCTACCACCGGTATTTTATTTGACCCTCACACAATTCTGCCAGTCTATTTTTCGTCATATTTTTTATAATTCATAATTATTTTATCACAATCTCCCACCAACTCTATCACCACCATCAATACCAACTACTAAATTTTCTTCATTCTCCTTTTTTCATTCCAAGAGATAAAAAGAGAGCGAGACAGAGGTTTTGGGACACTCTCTAACTGTTTCTGAATCTTACTTTCATCTAATAAGTGATAAGGAAGGAATAGAGACGAGATGACAGGGTATTATTTATAATTGATTTATTTTAATCCGGATTAAACATGTCCAAAGTTTCAGTTTACCTGAAGTCATATTTTATTTAATATTATTTTTGTATTATCATTGTAGTCTTTGTTCCTCCTCTTCTATTTGCCTTTCTGATTTTACACAATACAAATCATATTTGTTGTTGTATATAATGGAATGTTTCAAAGTTAACGTTGTTGTTGTTGTCATTATTGGTGTTGTTGTTATGTCTAAGATTATATTGTTGTACATGGTCACTCCATGCTGCTTCCACTTTCAAGTATCATTTCAGTTTTCTTGGTGAGTGTTGGATTTTTCTTTTCTTTTTTTTTTTCACTAGTTTTAGTTTTATTCTTTTTTTTACGTTCAATTCTTTCGCTAGTGTGTTGGTTCAATACACAGGCTTTCTGTTCTCAGAAGAATTTTATAAGTATTAAGAGATTTGATAAATATATTGTTCATTTTACACACATACAACACATAAAACATATGTGTAGGTGGTGTTTTTGTAAGTATATGTGATAGTGATTTTGTAAGTATATTTGTGTTAGTATGTGTGTGTGTGTGTTGTGAGTGTATGTATGCTTGTATGTGTGTGTGTTGTGTGTGTGAGTGTTGTGTATGTATGTGTAAATTAAAAGATATCATCATCATTGTGGAGGCGTAATGGCCTAGTGGTTAGGGCAGCAGACTCGTGGTCATAGGATTGCGGTTTCGATTCCCAGACCGGGCGTTGTGAGTGTTTATTGAACGAAAACGCTTAAAGCTCCACGAGGCTCCGGCAGGGGATGGTGTCGGACCCTGCTGTACTCTTTCACCACAACTTTCTCTCACTCTTTCTTCCAGTTTCTGTTGTGCCTGTAATTCAAAGGGTCAGCCTTGTCACACTGTGTCACACTGAGTATCCCCAAGAACTACGTTGGGTACACGTGTCTGTGGAGTGCTCAGCCACTTGCACGTTAATTTCACAAGTAGGCTGTTCCATTGATAGGATCAACTGGAACCCTCAACGTCATAAGCGACAGATTGCCAACACCAACAACATCATCATCATCATTGTTTAACGTCCTCCTTCTATATCTTTAAAAACAACACACATGAAATTCTTTTGGAAATGGAAACCCTGAAAATTGAAATAACATATGAGAAAAACAAATAAATATACACCATTTATGTTTTTCTACCACTCAAGTACACATCAACATGTAGCAAAATACTTTAAATGTGAAAGGTTTACAGCCATGTAAAGCTGTTCATATGCTGCATGAATAGTCACTATTGTAAGGGGAAAACTTTGGAAATATCCAAAACATGCATACAAATGGTTTGCAAATAATAAAAGAAAGACCTCTTAGCCTAGTGGGTTGAAACTAGGATAGGTCAATAATGAAACTGCAAAAGTGAGTATTTATGATACATAAGTGAATAAATCCTTCCTACTAATAATAGAATATTATTCTAATATATATGGAAAACAGTGATTAATTAGCTAAAAGGAAGGCAATAAGAAGTAACTGAAACCTTTGGTGATATGCTGTGCTTGAGAAGACCTGTCAAGCCAAGTGAAACCATAGTCATGACTGATGCCAATGTCATGTAATAGGCACCCATGCTGGTAGCACATAAAAATCATCCTTCCAAATTTGGGCCTTGTAACTACTTACTCATGATTAGCATAAGTGAAACCGGTTGACTATGTAAATATTTTATTTTATAGCTATATATTATTTCCAACAAAAAAATGTCTGTGCGTTGACACTCTTTTATATCGAATTCAAGAGAACCTTTAAAATCCAAAAGGTTTTTGAGAGAAGCGCCACAAACTAAAAGTTTGAGAAAGTGCTTACAAAGCCACTGATACACAACTGTTACATGCTGTGTGCTCTGTACTGTGACTGGCACTGTCTAAGAATGGCATCAGTTTATTGGCTGCATCCATCATAGCAACACTTACCATGTGTTTTATTCTGTGGTAAAAGTGTCAAAAATTCCTAGGCATAGGAGTAACTGTGTGGTAAGTAGCTTGCTTACCAACCACATGGTTCCGTGTTCAGTCCCACTGTGTAGCACCTTGGGCAAGTGTCTTCTACTATAGCCTCAGGCTGACCAAAGCTTTGTGAGTGGATTTGCTAGACAGAAACTTAAAGAAGCCCGTCGTATATATGTATATATATATATATATATATATATATATGTATGTGTGTGTATATGTTTGTGTGTCTGTGTTTGTCCCTCCAACATCGCTTGACAACCGATGCTGGTGTGTTTACATCCCCGTAACTTAGCAGTTCGGCAAAAGAGACCGACAGAATAAGTACTAGGCTTACAACGAATAAATCCTGGGGTCAATTTGCTCGACTAAAGGCGGTGCTCCAGCATGGCCACAGTCAAATAACTGAAACAAGTAAAAGAGTATATATCTGTCAGTAATAGGATGTTTATCAATACCTCATGAAATCAAGTCTTTGGGAGAACTGATAGAGATGTGAAGCATCTGTCTGAGGAGTTTCATGCTGGAACAAGCATTATAATCAATCTTTAAAAAATAGAGGAACAAACTGTTGAACTTGCATTCTGAAAGTGATGAAGAGAATTTAATGAGAAAAAGAATAAGAAAAATGACATTGAGTAAATGATTAATAACTTGATTGTGTTTTGATGAAGTGGATTTCTGTGTCAGATTGAGCATATTTCAATTCACTGTTTGGATTCCTGTAAGCTATGTCAAATATATATAATCTCCTACCTTGACACTGTGGTATGAACTCTCCATTGGCATGCCACTAATATGAATAATCCTAACTTGTTGGATGGTTGAAACTGTGGTGTCACCTTAGTGAAGTGATTAACATAGCTGTATAAAAAAGTCAAAGTAAAGTTATATTCTCAGGTCATGTCAACTCATAAAGTTTGGTTTGTCAGTTTCCATGGCATATAACTTCCTCACCCAGACGGGACACTTGTCTGTCACAGGATTATCTCATTTTTGCCAAGGAAGATCAACATATCATGAGTGATTGTGCACAGTCACTCGTTTTCCTAGAAACTACAGCCAAATCTCCTTCAAATCATATTTTGTCATATTAAGAGAGATTAACACATTAGCTAATACAATCACAGGTATACATCTGAAATAAACAGAAGAGATGGTCATGGTTTGAATGTCTTTTGCCATAGTGCAACTATTTTTCATTCTTTCTAGGAGTGAGCAAATTGGAAAGATCAGTTGCTACCCAAGGTCAAAAATCATGTTATACAGTGTAATTTATTGTTTTCTTTTATATATAATTAACAATATTTCTCACGTGAAACTGCATGTAAAAGTAGATATTACTGCCTTTTAGGAGGGTCATTCTGCTAATATAAGCACATGCATGGGTTGTGGTTCACTTCTATTGTAAGAGATTGATTGGTTAATATGAAAGTAAACAACAACTAGTGTGAGTGTTTATATTGGTAAAACAACTTTCCGTAAATACAGTTATACAAAATACTGCTTTTAATATATAGTCATTGACAGTAATTCTCTGGAGAATAATTCAATGAAAAACCATTTAAATAGGATGTGTTTAGTGTATGTGTGTGTGTATTTTTGTGTGCATTTGTATCTTAGGAAAGGTGTGTGATTTTAGTCGATGTGTGTGTGTGTGTATGTGTGACTGATCAAGGAGACACGTAGTGTGAGGTTTTGATAGAGTGAAACAGACACGTATATATGCATGTATATATATATGTATGTATATATGTATGCATATATGTATGTATGTATATATATATACATAAATACATACATACACACATATATATATATATATATATATATATATATATACATGCTTATGTGTGTATGTATATGGATAGATAACTATAGATAGATATGTAAGTATTTATGTGTGAGTGTGTGCATGTATATATATAATATATATGTGCATATGTGTGTGTATGCATGTATGCGTGCATGTTTGCACATATATATGTGTGCATGTGTATGTATGTATATATGTATGTAAAGAGAGAGAGAGTGGGAGGAGAGATACCTTTCGTCTGAGAGTATTGATAATAAAACAATCTCAGATTTATCAAGGATGAATAAATGGGAAATTGTTTCAGCTAAGTTCTCAAAGAGAAGAAGCTGGGTCTGGAGACATGGATGGAGTGAGATGGTAGAAGGTTAGGAGACAAGATACATATATATACATGTCTGTCTATGTGTGTATGTGTGTGTGTATATATATATATATATATATATATATATATATAT
>NC_068988.1:45387752-45391587 GCF_001194135.2 Octopus bimaculoides | reverse complement strand
TAAAGAATAAAACAAACAAAAAAGATGAAGGAAAAGAATTGGGAATGAGAAGACAAAGAATGTCTTGGTTTGCTATAATGGGTAATTCCTCTTAAATATCATTGCTGAACAATCTTGAAGATTTATTAAATCTATCTCATTTTAGCCCTCTTTTGTCTATGAGGTACAAAAAACATTATCCGTCCTTCATGTCTTTTTTTTTTGTAATTGTTTTCATTTTGATGATTTTCACGGATATTTTAACTTTTATTTTGTTTTCTTTCCAATATATAGTTCTTATATTGTTTGTGTATGTTTGTTTTTTGGTATATTGTTTCTATGTTATTTGTTTATTGGTTTGTTTGTCTGTCTTATTCATTTGTTTTTGCAGAGATTTTCCATATATTTTTGTTTACTTTTCTTTATCCTTAATGTTTTTTTATTTTGTTTTCATCCTCTCTCTTCAATTATCTTTTCTTCATTCTCTACCCTCTTCCTCTACACAGCCGACAACCCAGACAGAGATATATGCACACACACACACACACACACACACACTAACACGCAAACTCACACACATGAACTCATGCTCTCACATATCTTGTATGTGTTTTCATATTTATGTAAGTATGCATCCATGTGTGTGTGTGTGTGTGTGTGTGTGTGTGTCTGTGTGTGTTTGTACATATATATATATATATATATATATATATATATATATATATATACATATTATCATCACACAAATACATATGCATAATTGGTATATGTGTGTATATACTCACACATACACACATAAATATATGCAAATATATGTATAATATATGTCTGTCTATCTATCCCTCTATATATACATGTGTGTGTTTGTGTATGTGTGTGAAGAAAGAGAAAGAAAGCTAAATCCAGAGGTTGGTGTATATATAAAAAAAAGTGAGAGAAAGATAGAGATATAAAGATATAAATCAAGAAAAGAGATAGAGAGAAAGAAGTGAGAACAAGTAAAAGAAAGGAGAGAGGGTGAGACGTGGAGTGAGAGAAGTTTTATGGTAACTGTTTGCTGCTAAAGGAATGGTAAGTGTGTGATTTGTGATTATGCTATGGGTCATGTATTTGGTGATGGACCTCTCTTTATTCAATGACCATTATGATAGAAATCAGTGCCATAACAACATCACCACTTTGCAGACTGCCTGCAGTGGGACTTGCACAAATAATAAAATATGTGTGTCAGTATGTATGTCCATATCCGTGAGCATATAAGGTTGTGTAGGCAAGTATTCATGATTATATATATACACACACACACAAATATATGTGTATGTATACATGTGTGTGTGTGTGTTTGTATGTGTGCATATGTATGTACGAATGTATATATATATTTATATATATATGTGTGTGTGTGTTTGTATGTGTGTGTATGTATGTATGTGTATGTATGTATATATGTATAAATATATGTATAAATATATATATATATACACACACACATACATACATACAAACAAACACATGCATGCAGTTGTATATGTGTTTATATATATATATATATATATGGATATATGGCTATATGTGTCTGAGTGTGGTGGGGCTGTAAAAGCACCAACACATTTGAACACTTATATACATATATAGTTTGTTGTAACTGGTGTCTTTTCCTTATTTCCTTGTTTTTTTTTACATTTTTTTTATTTATGCCAGTATGGTTTCCATAGCATACATTTGATATTTTTTGTTGCATGAACCAAATAAGAATTCTCAAAACTGATAGTAGATTAGACTAATTATTATTTTATAATAGATGGTTATGACTAATGGTCCATAATTTTAATTTCATCTCTGTACCAAGTTTCTTGCACAGAGTAATCATCAGACGGATCTGGAAACAAAAAATCTCCATGAAGAATAGATTCTGTGTGTATTTTTGCATTCAGAACTGAAGTATATACTTTAATACATTATAGTTTTTATTCTTCAATATTATCCACATCTACTCCATCATTATCACTGCTATTATCATTCATCACTGTCATTTCTGAAGCCTTTCTCATCCCCATTGTAAAAATGCTCAGTATTGTTACTAACATTATTTAGATGGTGAGCTGGCAGAATTATCAGCATGCCGGGCAAAATGCTTAGCGACACTTCATCCGTTTTAACTTTCGCATTTCAAATTCCGCCAGGGTCAAATTTGGTTTTTGTGGTGGGGCCAATAAACTAACTACCAGAGAAACACTGGGATCGATGCAATCAACTAGTCCCTCTGCTCTCTAATTTCATTCCCTTGTGCCTTTAGTGGAAAGGTGGCGAGCTGGCACCACCACATTCTGAGTTCAAATTTCACAGAGGTCAACTTAGACTTTCATCCTTTCGGGGTCGATGAATTAAGTATCAGTTACACACTGGGGTCGATGTAATTGACTTAATCCCTTTGTCTGTCCTTGTTTGTCCCCTCTATGTTTAGCCCCTTGTGGGCAATAAAGAAATAAGAAAGGACTGACAGAAGGCAGTGAACTGGCAGAATGCTTAGAGGCATTTTGTCTGATTTTACATTCTGAGTTCAAATCCTACCAAGGTTGACTTTGCCTTTCATCCTTTTGGGGTAGATAAAATGAGTACCAGTTGAGCACTGGGGTGTGATGTAATCAAATTATTCCCCCCTACCACCACCACCACCATCTTCTGAAATTGGTAGCCTTCTTCTAAATTCTGAGGCCAATATTATTTTTAATCATATGCTGTGTTCCTCTTTGTTCCTGGAGCATGTGGTGCATATTATTTTAGGAATGTAGACTTGTATTGTTTTGATTCCCTTGTCAGTCTGGACAGGTATGTCTCAGATGATAGTGACCAGGTTGCTCTTATGTGTATGTATATTTATGTATATGTATGTTTGTGTGTGTGTGTGTGTGTGTAAATATATTGCTTTTCTCTTTATGAATGTCCTAGAAATTTCACACTGCCTTGGCTTTGTTGTCTCATTTTATTTCGTAGGAGTAGCTGTGTGGTAAGTAGCTTGCTTACGAACTGCATGATTCTAGGTTCAGTCTCATTGTGTGGCACATTGGGCAAGTGTCTTCTACTATAGCCTCAGGCCGACCAAAGCCTTGTGAGTAGATTTGGTAGACGAAAACTGAAAGAAGCCTGTCATATGTATGTATGTATATATATATGTATATGTGTGTGTATATGTTCATGTGTCTGTGTTTGTCACCCCAACATCGCTTGACAACCGATGTTGGTGTGTTTACGTCCTCTTAACTTAGCGGTTTAGCAAAAGGAGACCAATAGAATAACTACTAGGCTTACAAAGAATAAGTCCTGGGGTAGATTTGCTCGACTAAAGGCGGTGCTCCAGCATGGCCACAATCAAATGACTGAAACAAGTAAAAGAGCATGGTCACACAAGACCCACATTAGACTCCTCACTCAAACTATTATCAAACTGGGAGTCTAACTACAGTCCTTCCATAACACTTACATAGCCTTACCTGCCATTTTGGATCTTCTGGATACCAAATCCTCTCATGTGTGTGTGTGTGTGTGTGTGCGTGTGTGTGTGTGTGTGTGTGTGTGCGTGTGTGTTTGTGTGAGTGGTGTGTGTGTTTGAGTTTGTGTGTGTGTGTATTCATGTATGCATATATATATATGACGACATAGCTTGGCTGTATGGTTAAGATGTTTGCTTCCCAACTACATGGTTTCAGGTTCAGTTTCACTGCACAGCGCATTGAATAAGTGCATTCTACAAGAAGCTCAGTCTGACCAAATCCTTATGTGTATATTTGGTAGATGGGAACTGAATGCAACTCATTGCATGTATATATATATATATATATATATATATATATATATA
>NC_068988.1:45383938-45387742 GCF_001194135.2 Octopus bimaculoides | reverse complement strand
AAGAGTTCCAACACTGTCTGTTTTTTATGTTTTATTTATATTCCTGCAAAACCAATGTGGGATATAGAATATGGAATATACAATATATAATATAGTATATAATATATAATATAAAATAAAAATGGATGGTACAATGAAATAAAGTATTGAATGTCTTATTGAATATATGGAATATGTCTTATTGAATAGACATTCAATAAGACATTGAATAGACATTCAATCGAATAAGACATTCAATATTTTATTTCATTGTACCATCCATTTTTATTTTATATTATATATTGTATATTATATTATATATTGTATATTCCATATTCTATATCCCACATTGGTTTTGCAGGAATATAAATAAAACATAAAAAACAGACAGTGTTGGAACTCTTTTAAACAAAATAATATATTCCTCTATACACAATCATACAAAACCCCTTTTTTTGTATTTATTTTTACTTGCATATATATATATAACGATGATGATGATGATATATATATATATATATGCCTATATATATGTATGTATATATGAATGTATATGTATATAAGTGTACGTGAATGTTTGTGTGTATGCTTATTTCTTCTTGTTTTGACATTGCATAATTGTTGTAAATGAGTGACATTGTCATTCAAACAGTTTCACTTATTTTCAATCTTCCATCAAAACATGGGAAAATATTACTTTGCCTGGAAAGAAGTGAAAATTTGTGACAAGGAAGGGTTATGAAAAACAGCCTCAAAGAATTTCACCCAACTCTTGCGAGCATAGAAAAATTGACAATAAAACAATGATGATGTTCCTCGGAATCATGTGTGTGTGTGTGTATACCACTTTTAATAATTTCCCTGTCAAATTGTTGGCATGTTTTCCTATGAATATAAATACCAGGTGTGTCCTGTCAATGGATACACTCAGACTTTATAACCAAACATTGCGTGGTCAGGAGATCCAATGCACTGTTGCATTATTGCCACTTGATATTAGCATTATTTTCCTTTATTATGTGTTTATAATGAGACATTAGATTTATACTTTTAATCTGGAGCTTCTAAGTTACTGCTAGCTTTTTCTCTGGTCATACAACCTCTCTTTAAAATCCTGTAAACTGAGATTTAACACATACATATATACAAATATATAGGCATGTGTTTGTGTGTCAGGGGTAGCATTTGACTTTTTCCAACAAAGTGGGTTTTGAACTTGAAATTCTACTCACAATTATTTATAGCATTATCTGCTTCAAGTTACACCATTATTGGTTTAAATTTTGGCTAAACGCCAGAAATTTCAAGGGTTAGGGTAAGTAGATTTCATGAACTCTGGTGTTCAACTTGACATTATTTTATCAAGCGTGAAAGGATAAAAGCCAAAGTTACCCTCAGCAGAATTTGAATTCAGAACATAAAATAACAGACAAAATACCACTAAGCATTTTGCTCAGCATGCTAACGGTTCTACTTGCTTACCACCATGAATCACACCATTATTGAAAATTAATTTACTGTATGATATGTACACGTGTGTGTGTGTGTGTGTGTGTGTGTGTGTGTGTGTGTGTGTGTGTGTGTGTGTGCATGCATACATACATGTGTTCAAGTGTTCCTTATAAATCTCCATATTCACCACTGAGTTGCCTTGTTATTTTCCAAGACTTTATGTTTTTCTCCATAACAGAAGTACTTGTTTTGTAATGCTGGTGTGTAAAATGAGACTTACACATCACACTCATTGAATATCCATAAACCCATCAATTATAATGCATAAACAGACCTACAAACCAATCAGAAACATTTAAATGAGACATAGAAATACACACAAATGCATAAAAAAACAATAATCACAAATAATAATAAACACTGCAAAAACACATTCGCACATGCATTTGCCATAACTATACATATATCCATATACACTTGCTCATAATCACCAGATTTACACTACATACTGTAAAGCTATTCACACATACACATGTGTACATGCACAAGTTCCATATGATTGTTTCCACTGTGGTACATGTACATATGAAATCTAATTCCTTCTCAGTGTCTTTTGGTTGGTCAATCCTTGAAATTTTCAACTTGAATTCAAATGTATTTCATTGTTACTCTCATCTTCTTTCATTCCTTCACGATTCTACTTCTTATCAAATATTCTGTAAAGGAGCTTAAACTCAAAATGCTAAATACATCTCCATTTGTTTGACCTTTCAATGTGTGCTAAAGTAAAGATTAAAACTTGTTTTCACCTTTCACTTCTTACATTAAGAAGTACAACTGGCCTCAGTTCTTATACATATATATATATATATATATATATAAGTTTATGCTTATATATATATATATATATATGAATATATTCATATTTAGATATACATGTAAACATGTATACATGTATACATATATATATGTATGCATGTATACATATATATATGTATATATACATATATACATATATATATATGTATATATATATATATTTATATATATATACATACATACATATATATATATATATATATATATATATATATATATATATATATATATATATATATATATATATATATATATATATACATGTTGTGTGTGTGTGTGCATTTCATCTATTGTATATAAACACATGCATTCTAGTTGGAAAAACTGACCAGTCCAACATATGCCAGCATGAATATCAGACATTAAATGATGATGATAATGATGATGATGATAATGATAATGATAATGATAATGATAATCACGATGATGATGATGATGATGATGATGATGATGTTTATCATAACCATGATTATGAGTGCGATCATGATGAAGGCAATATTTTTCTTTTCTAAGTAAATATATAAGTGGTAGATGTACTTACTGAGGTTTTGGTAAAAATTCTTCAGTCTTTTTTTATATTTGCCATTTTGTTTTTTTTTTGTTGTTGATATTGGATTTATTTCAAATTTTATTGTTAGCTATGTTTTCTCATTGATGTAAATGTCTGCTATACAGCGGTGTTATCAGTATTATAGTTGTTGTTTTCTTCACTGCCATGGCCTTCACCACTCCTAGCACCATTCCCACTATAATCATCATCACCGTCATCACCATTGGGGCAAGGCAAACATCAATAAAAAAGCTATTTGGAAGCGAGATGTGAAAATAGTTATTCAAAACAAATATAATAATATTTAGTATTTGATTTAGGGAAATTATATTGTCTGTCCTTATTTATACACACATTATATACATGTGTTTTATGGACATAGTTCAACACACATTCACTCATACAAATATATATATATATCTATATATGATATATATTTATGTATATATATATGTGTGTGTGTGTGTGTGTGTGTGTGTGTGTGTGCACGTGTGTTTGTGTGTGTGTGTGTGTGCATCTGTGTGTGTGTGTGTGTGCTTTCTATTTCAGAAGCATAATATACTCATAGAGGAACACAGATGATTTTACACATATGAAACCAGCAATAATACATACATGAACATATGGTATATTACATTCAAATACACAACACATGCACATGTGCATGTATATATATGTGTGTATATGTATATATACACATACATATACACACACGCACACACATATATATACTCCGACATTCATAGAAGCAGACATACCATTATATAATAATCAAGATGCATACAGATATGCAGTTATATAGAAAAAGCCTTTTTGTATATATACGACTGTGTAAAATATTCTGTGTGAATAAAGATATTTATAGAAGCCTGAACATATTTATACATTGTTTTAATATACACAATCATATGAATGTATACATACTTAACTACTTTCAGCTACAT
>NC_068988.1:45377766-45380639 GCF_001194135.2 Octopus bimaculoides | reverse complement strand
TATATATATATATATGCATACATATATGTATATAAATACATTATATATATATATATATCCTCATCATTATCATCATCCGCTTTCCATGCTGGCATGGGATGGATGGTTTGACTGAGGACTGGCGAGCCAGATGGCTGCACCAGGGTTCAATCTGATCTGAGTTTCTATAGCTGGATGCCCTTCCTAATGCCAACAACTATGAGAGTGTAGTGGGTGCTTTTACATGCCACCAGCATGAGGGCCAGTCAGGCGGTACTGGCAGTGAATTAAATAGAACTAAGGGCAGTCTTGTAATGATACTAAGATCAAAAGATACAGTATACTGACTACATATCTCTCTCTCCCTCCCCTCTCTCTCTCTCTCTCTATATATATATATATATATATGTATGTATATATTTATGTATATATTTGTATGTACATTTATATTTGTGTTTGAGTGTTTGATATGTTGTTTGTGTGCAGGTATAAGTAATATATTTACATATATATATTATATATACATGTAGACATATCATCATCATCATCATCATTGTTTAACGTCCGCTTTCCATGCTAGCATGGGTTGGACGATTTGACTGAGGACTGGTGAACTAGGTGGTTACACCAGGCTATAAATATATTCTGATGTATATATATGTGTGTGTGTGCGTGTGTGTGTGCTTATATAAATAATATAGTATAATTATTTAGTGTAAATATAACTGAAAAATATCCATTTAAGAACAAGAGAATATATACATATATTTATATTTAGTGTCCCAAAAATTCATATGTGCTTTAACAACTGATAAATCAGTCATATTTGATTTAACTCATTAAAAATACTGAATGAAGCCAAGAAATTTGTCCTAAAATGACACTGGATATTTGAAAATCCAGTCAAAGTACGAAGAGAGTTTTGGCAGGTGTTTTCTAGCAGACACCCTATTTTGCTGGTCAATACTCTAATGTCCATGAGAAATATTCCTGACTCCTGTCATCAATGAATGTCACAAATCAAGTAAGTTTTGTAGAAAATGATAGTTCAAGAAAGTCTACATGGGAAGCAAGCTATTCACTATGAATTCCAAAATGAAGCATCCATCACATTTTGAAGCACTGTTGATAATAAAAATTATATTCTCAGAATAGTTTGCCTCTCAATGAAGATGATTGAGATCAAAGAGTGAAGTTTTGCATGTGTGATTTGGAAAGACGTGAAGAAGATGAACACTTTTCAACAAAGGTTACTTGGAGTGATGAGGTTACATTTAAATTAAATGGTTCTATGATCCCATAGTTGCCCATACTTGAGAATCTACATATTAAGGAGGAACTGCAGTATGGTACAGATTATCATGGAAAGAATTAATTTAACAATCCAATTTTGATGGTAGTGCGACTCATCCCATTTACTTGAATTTTGCAGTGACAATCTTTCATGTCAAGCTGTCAAGATGTGCAGTTTTATGTCTGACAAGATGGGTTTTTTTCCCATATTAACATAGTAATGTGAGTGCATACCTTGATGAGATTTTGCCAAACAGGTGGGTTAGGTGAAGAGGATCAGTAGAATAACCACCACATTCACCAGATCTCAAACCATTAGATCTCTTTTTATGGGATACTTAAAAGATAAAGATTACTGTACAAAACCTACATCAGTCAACACATTTGAGGGCAGTCAAGGAGAATATTCACAAATGCTAACCAAAATCTTATTTGATATTTGCAATAGCATTGCTTCACTTTATCAGCAATGCCTAAACAGAGCATACCTCAGTTTGAAAACAAGCATTCATAAAATGAATTCTCTCTGTACATTCTGTTAACTTTTGAAAATGAAGTGTATTTTAATGAATATTGATGTTATAATCATACAAGTTTTGTATAAAATTTTTGTGGTGGGGAGACACCCTGCATATATATGAATGTGTGCTTGTGTTTATGTATTCATACAAATATAAAATTGTATGTATGTATGTATATTTGTATGTATGCATATATGAATGTATGTATGTGTGTATGTATGTATATACACACACATATATATACACATATCTATAATTGTGAGTAGGTGTCTTTGTGATAGCCAGTTTCCTCCCGTTGACTGACTACCAATTTTGATTATCTTACATCAACATAACTATGTAACTTAGCAGTTCAGCAAACAGAGCCATAGAATATATAAGTGGCTTAAAAAATAAGCTCTAGATTCAATTTGTTTGACTAAAAACTCTCCAATGTGGAGCCCCAGCATGTCTGCAGTTTCATGATTGAAAGAATAAAACAACAAAATGTAAAATAGATATACACTTACATAGACACACACCTACACACACACCCACCTACACACACACACACCTACACACACAACAACCTACACACACACCTAACACAAACACACCTTCACACACACCTGCACACACTCCTACGCACATACCTACACACACACCTAATACACACACAAACACACACACACATATATATATGAATATGCATGGGCACGAAAAGTTGTTCAAACAGTAATATCTATCTTTTCCATTTATCTATTTCAGACACACACACGCATTCACACACACACACACACACACATACACACACACACACACACACACACACACACACACATATGTGTGCACTTATATGAATGTGATTTTGGTTGGTCCATCTGTTTTACCTTAGGAACAGGAGAAAATTTATTTCTTGCACAGTTACTTCATAGCAACTGTAGAATCATATTTAATCTATTTCTCATTTATTTCATAGTTAATAAAAATCAGCAAGTTGCAATCATATATACGTATCTCAATCTAAACTTGACTTCCTCCATGTGATGCCTAATTTATGGCTATGAGAATCAAGATACATATAACTTTCCATATTAGGAA
>NC_068988.1:45376769-45377227 GCF_001194135.2 Octopus bimaculoides | reverse complement strand
GTATATAAAAGGCAGGATGTGTGTGTGTGTATGTGAATGTAATTTATGCATGTCCACAAATTAGCACACATGTTGCTCCAATTTTAGGAGGACATTCATCATGACCCTATCAGTATTTTCGTCAACTTATTTTTTCCAGAGCCACCAGCGAATAGCAGTAAAAATAAATTTTCATCCAAAGCTTTTAAGAATTTTCAAGTCGGAGGAATCACAATACTTTACAAACAGGAGTTAAGTCCCTTTCTAGCGACGAGTAAGTTTTTGTTAAGACTTTTGTTGTTTTTTTTTCCATCGTGGAAAAAAGTGTTTTGTTGATGTATGGGCAACACACACACACATATACGAACATGTATGCATGCAAAAAATATGTATACAATTGCTGTATGTATATGTGAATGTGTGTGTGTTACCCATTCATATATATATATATATATATATATATATATATATATATATAT
>NC_068988.1:45373451-45376759 GCF_001194135.2 Octopus bimaculoides | reverse complement strand
TATATATATATATATATATATATATATATACATATGTATATACATATACTTAAGACTTACTTGTGATCTGAACATAACCACTTCTGACACAGAGAATCGGAAGCCCTTTTGGGCATTCTATTTTCCTTGGTGGAAAGGTTCCCAACCCATTGGCAAAGAAAGGTTAGATGATGGGGTGGTGTTTTCAAAGGGCTGGCATGTGTAACCTGATCACCTCTGCTGATCAAACTCATGCGCTCCTGTCGCGACACAGATTCGTTAGTCAACACATGGTGACTACTTATAGACTTTAAGCTTATAAAATATTATTATTATTTACAGGAAGTGTTACCTGTCACCACTTCCCAATTCACTGCAGAAAATGCACACATGCTTGTTTCTTTACAAAAACAACACTATGAAATTATAGTTTTTAAGTCTAACAAGAAGTGAGTGAATATATAGGTGTAATGGTTACCACACTTATTGTGAATATATAGAGGGATGTGTTCATGTCACATGCATACGGAAAACCCACTTTTTTCTGTTGAGGGCTTATATGCCCCATTATTAGACTATTTTCTTTAGTCAATACACGGTGATTACTTATAAGCTTCAAGCTTGTAAAATATTATCACTATTTACAGACAATCTGAAGCATGGATCTTTGGCAGAAAGAAGGGAGAGGAAAAAGTTTGGAGAGAAGGACAAGAATAGTCTTAGAAAAGAATGCAAGCATGTGTGCTATTACATGGCTGAATATATATATATATATAATTTAGAGAAGAACCACCATTATACAATTCAGACAATGAAAGTCCCCAACGACACCATCCAGAAAAAAATGCACTATAAAAATACTAATCCAATAATTCAATAAAGCATAAAAAGTAAATAGTAGTGAATTGATAAAGAATAAAATGTAAATAGCAATACGTTGACTACGCGTGTTTTGTGGCTATATTAAAACAGATAAAATCAATTCCATTCAAAAATAAATTAATCCAAATTTGATTCTATTTAAAAATATAGTCACTCATCAGGACTAGAATAAAAATAGAAATCAATGTACATAACTTACCACATAATAATTCATTAAAAATAGAAATAAATATGTATATGAAAATACATGTTAATGCAATAAATAAATAAAAAATATAAAATTAAAAGCATAATTTATCTTATCGAATAATTACTGTGAACTAATAATAATGATTCATTAAGAAAAGAAATAAATATAGTAAAATACGTGTCATTACAATAAATAAATGAGAACATTTAACATTATTAATTAAAATTTGTCTTTCTTGCAAAATTGGTGCTTTTGTACCATCAGTCACAAATCGTGACAATAAAATTTTTACCTATATGGTATTATATTGCACCAAACTGTTTATATCAATTTTTAATATACAAATTAGCATTTTGCTAAATCAGCCATAAATTTTTATGGTAAAAATACATATATACTGACAGCTGGATTTAGTCAAATTATCAAGCATTTAAGTAGTCACTACTGATGAGCCTATGACTGATGGACAAAACTAGTCTTGACTAGTGATCCTAGAGATGCCCATGGGGTGGTTATCTTCCCTGTCAGTGTATATATATATATATTGCACGCTTCTTACAGCATTAAGAGATTTTAAATCTTCTTTTTTGCAATATAGGTACTTCAACACCCTCAGTCACAATTAGTGAGGATAAAAGTTTGTATATATATTTATATATATATATGCATACATATATATAAATATATATATATGTATATCTATCTATATATATATATATATCCGCAGAAAATATTTACTGCGTCGTCTTAATAGACGCAAGATGTGATCTATTTCTAGTGCATTAATTGTCCATGTTAGTGGTCGACGTTATTTTTTAAAATGTACCTTAATCCCCTGAGATTGCAGATAATATTTCTGAATCTCTTTGATTCTTTAGATGTGCTGGCCTTCTGATAATTAATCGATATTAATTAATATATGACTAATTACCAGATTTTATAATAATATTTTACCCATTACACATGTTCTCATACTGAATATATACGACGCAGTGAATATTTTCTGCGGATATATTCCTGGAATTAGTGCGCCAAAACGAAGACGTTTGAATTTTACCATTAAGCTGTAATTAGCAGAACCATATGCACGCGCACCCATGGCGGTGGGAAACTCTGTATACGATTCTGATGATTGCGGTTACATTGCAAATCAGGCTGATGAGGAATAGACAAATGGTAAGAATTTGTTAAATCCGAAACTAGTTCCTGTTTAATAATGCTTTTTTAGGTGATTTTAAATGTCTTGCCCGCTCACGTTTTTGGTATGCTGCTATATTTCATGTTGAGAACAATTTAGGTCTTAATAGACACAAGATGTGATCTATTTCTAGCGCATTAATTGTCCACGTTAGTGGTCGACGTTATTTTTTAAAATATATATATATATACACACACACACACACATAAATACATACATACATGCATGCATACATACATATAAATACATAAATATATATGGGTGTATGTATGTATGTATCTATATGCATGTATGTATATATGTATGTATCTATGTATTTATGTATGTGTGTATGTTTGTTCTCTTTCTCTTTCCAATTTAGTATAAATTTTGACTGGTCAACTATTAGGTAGCCAGGTTGGGAAGGAAAGCATCTTGTTTTAACCATGATCCTTTAAATCTTAAGTATGAATGCATGTGTGTACATTCACATATTTTCATTTGTTCATTATTACGTCAGTCAATTCCATGATAACATGACTGTGAATAAATATACTATTGAAGTGTTCCTTTAAAGATGATTGCCCTTCCAGTTGCTAAACCTTAGCAGTTTTTCAAGCAAGAGATACCTTATTCCACTCATTTTCGAAGGTTGAAAGCCAGAACACATCTTCTTGGAACATAAAACAACAACAATATCAGCACTTATATCTATGCAATTTTCAGAGAAATGCCTATCTAAACAAATACACAAACACATGCATGCATGGATGCATGTGCACATGCACACAAGCACACACTCACACACACACACACACACACACACTCACACACACATGTACATGCATATATGGATGTACATAATATATGTACATACATAATATATATATATATATATAAATATATATATATATATATATATATAGGTATATATATAATATATATATACATGCATAGATATATATATATAATACATATACACACATAGATATATATATATATATTATATATATGCATATATATATAATATATATACATATTTATATAATATATATACATACATACATACATATATATATA
>NC_068988.1:45367995-45371491 GCF_001194135.2 Octopus bimaculoides | reverse complement strand
ATATATATATTTATAGATAGATAGATAGATAGATACACACACACAGTATCTTACAGATATATATACACCCTTAAAAATTTTCAGTAAAATTGCCATTACTCTGATAATATTGAAGGAAATGAAATGAAATTTATACTGAATAAAATATATTATACATGCAAACATTATACAAATTTGGAATATGAACCAATAAACATTTTCAAAGACATGAACAAAAAATTAATTTCCAGGCATTACAAAAATATGTACACCCTAAAGGAAATTTACAATATTCAATATTTTATCCACCTTTTTTACTAAATTCAGATATTGTTGATAATTTCAATTCTAATAAATTATTTCTCTTGGCATTTTTGCACCGGTCATTGTTATTGCATCTGCAGGAATTCTGATTTGTGTACTGTGGTGAAAAACTTCTTCATTGTGATTAAAATGGCACCAAAAGGAAAAGAATTGTCTGAAGATTTGAAGAAAATTATTTTTAATTTGCACAAGAATGGTTTAAAATGCAAGTTAATTAGCAAGTGAACACATATTAGTGTAATCACAGTTGCCGAAGTAATTCAGAATTACAAAGCTACTGGACAGCTAAGCAATAAACATAGTCCAGGTCCTCCTCTTTTAAACTATGATTGATATTCACTACATCCAACGTTGCATGGTGGGCAACAGGCATTGTGCTACTTCATCTTCAGCCCAAGAAGTGTCTTCTGTTAGTGAAAACAGTCCACCGAAATTTGAATCAGTGAGTGCTTCGTGGATGCATTCCTCGTAGGAAGTCTCTCCTTACTACCAGGCATAAATCAAGTTTTCTTTCTCTTGCCAAAACCTATGTGAAGAAGGAGAAGGAGTTTTGGAATAATATTCCCTTTTTTGACGAGACTAAAATCAACTTGCTTGGATCAGATGGTATTAAACAAGGTTGGCAATGACCAAATTAAGATAATAGCAACAAATGCACCTTGACTGCCATGAAACACAGTAGTAGAAGTGCTATGATTTGGAGATGCATGAATGTGGCTGGTATGGGAGGACTCACATTTATTGAGAGAACAATGGAGTCAAGGTTTTATTGTGACATATTGCAGTAAACAGTGTTAAAAAGCATCAAAGAACAAGAAAGACATTCCGTGTTCCAACATGATAATGACCCTAAATACATTTCAAATATGACGACTAAGTTTTTACCAGATAGAAAAGTAAGGATATTGTCTTAGCCTACGATGTCACCTTGTTTAAACCCAAAAGAACATCTGTGGTGTGTTTTGAAAAGGAAGGTTGAGGAGAAAAGACCCTGCAATGTAACACAGTTGAAAGACATCATTCAGAATGAATGGAGGTCAATTCCATCTGTTATATTCAGAAATTTAGTTGACTCTCTGCCCAGAAGACTTAATGCAGTCATTGAAGGCAAGGACAGGTCACACCAACTATTGAATATGATAAATGATCCTTTAGGGTGTACATATTTTTGTAGTGTTTGAAAATTAATATTTCATTCATATCTTTGAAAATGTTTGTTTTGTGTTCCAAATTTGTATAATGTTCTTCACATCTATAATATATTTTATTCAATATAAATTTCATTTGATTTGCTTTTATATTATCAGAGTAATGGCAATGTTACTGAAAATTTTGAGGTGTGTACCTACTTTTGTGAGCTACTACTACACACACACTCACACACACACATATATATATATGTACTATATATAAACAATATATATATGTATATGTAGGTATGCTGATGCAAACTGCAAACAGGAAAAATAGAACTCAGAATATGTGTATATGTATATTTTTATTAATATTTAGGTAGAAGCAACAAAATGAGTCAAAGAGTTTCATGCATTGGCACTTACCAAACCAACACATGAAATTCTCAGACCTTTAGTTACTCAATTATTTCTTTAAAATATTAATAAAAATATATGTATGTATATATGTATATATATATATATATATATATATATATATATACACACATACAGGGTGCGATGAGTAAATTGTTACTAATTTATATTTTTTATTTCACACATGCACATTGTTTCTTTTTGATTTTGTTGACTACACTGTATAGTAGGGTCAGTTGGGCACCATTTGTGAGAAAAACAGCACCCTGACAAAATTCAGTTTACCAGAAATTTGGAAGCAGCATGCTGTACTGCTTAACATTTGCCCTGGAGGCACCAATGCAAAAATTTCAGAGTGTTTGGATGTAAATCTGAAGAAATTGCAAACTGATGAGGACAGTGTGGTCTGAGGATATATACTGAAAGTGATAAAAATCAAAGATCCAGCCAACATCATGGTGTTTGGAGTGATCACTAGTGATGGCAATGTTATGCCTCCAGTCATCTTCCCACACAGCTTCAGACCCAAAACACAGGCCTACATCAAGTGCCTGGAGGCAATAGTGCTGCCCTGGGTCAAGAGGGTGACTACTGGAAGACCTTATGTCTGGCAACAGGATTTTGCACCATGCCACACAAGCAGGGGAACCCAGTCATGACTGTCAGATAGTTACTGCAAAAACATTACCATTAACAACTGGCACCTAACGCCCCAGACTGCAACCCCCTTGACTATTATGTGTGAGATGCAATTTAGCAAGGGACCAACAAAACTTGTAACACCAAAGATGAACTGAAGGCAAGGATTATGACAGCATTCACCAACTTAAACAAGGAGACCACCCAGAAGAGTTGCAGGAGATTCTAAAGTCGTCTGGAGACCATGGTTGAAGCCAATGACAATTTTATTGAACAAATTTACTCTTTAGTATTTCAAGATATTTTTATGTAATTTTGGTAAATATATCTGTTAAAATGAGATATCAAGGTTATTTTCCTTTTTGCATAATTTAGATGACAGTTTATTCACCACATGCCAGCTCAATTTTTGATTCGTTTTCAGTCAAAAAACACCTGTTGTTATTTTCTTGTGTTTGTATTTGTAATTGTGTACCATGTTCTCCGTTTTTTGTCTTTGTTGTAGTACATATTCGCTAGCTTTATTACAAAAAGGTCTAATGCTCTTAGCTTAGATTTTTTGTGGGCAACCAAGATCGAACTTTCTAGTGTGTAACTGCCCGAAACGGTTATGACTTCTGGTACTTGACTGAGGAAAGAAGGCTATGAATGACCCGTCTTTTTTTTGCCTGTCCTTCTAATTGTTGTCTTTCCTGTCCACCTTTGTATCATCTATCTGTCCGACTGTTTTATTGTCTTCTATTGCACTTTTGTTCCATTTTTTACATTTATGTGTGTGTGTTTGTGTGTGTATATATACATACAATGGGTTTTTTGAAGTTTTCATCAACCAAATCCATTTCAGAAACTTTCAAGCTATCGTACAAGACAATTACCATAGTTGCTGCATAGAGAGAGTGACCCTGAAACTACAAGATTGAAAAGTGAAGATCTTGAACACACAGCCAGTACTTACATATATATGTGTGTGTTTGTGTGTGTATAAATGTATGTATGTATATATA
>NC_068988.1:45367398-45367922 GCF_001194135.2 Octopus bimaculoides | reverse complement strand
TATATATATATATATATATATATATATATATGTACATGCATATATATGTATGTATTTCTGTTTGTATAAATACATGTATATGAATGTGTATATATACATACAGACACACACCAAAACACACAAATATGTGTGTGTGTGTGTGTGTGTGTATACATTTGTATACCCATGTACATCTACCCATATATATGTGTGTGTAGGTATAGATATTTTATATGTGTGTGTGGTGTAAGTATATAAATTCTGTCAAATTGGCAGAATGGAAAGGTGGAAGCCATGCATGAAGATTAACATTTCATTAATATTTAAGGTACACCATTCTTTCTTTATCATTGATTTGTCTCATGTGATAACAGAGAATTACTCCCACTCTTACACATATACATAGACACATGCACACAAACAAATGCTAAAACATATACACATACCAACTAATCACCAGATATACATACAGATATGTGTGTGTATATATATATATATATATGCATACATACGTACTTATATATGTATGTATATATATATATATA
>NC_068988.1:45365703-45366258 GCF_001194135.2 Octopus bimaculoides | reverse complement strand
TATATATATGCATATATGATATATGCATATACACCTATGTATGTATATGTATTCATGTATACACATGTATGATATATATATATGTGTGTGTGTGTGTGTGTGTGTGTGTTGATATATATTTATGTGAGTGTGAATATAGGTATATGTATATAGGTATGTATAGCAGATGCTGTATTTATAATGTTTGTTGAAAACACAATCTTGTGCTTAAATATACACTCACACACACACATACTCACACCCAAACGTGCTGAAACTTTGGAACAATAACAGCTCCATATATATATATATATATATACATTGGCGTTGGGAGGGGCATCCAGCTGTGGAAACACTGCCAAATCAGATTGGAGTCTGGTGTAGCCATCTGATTTCGCCAGTCCTCAGTCAAATCGTCCAACCCATGCTGGCATGGAAAGCGGACGCTAAACGACGACGACGATATATATGTGCTGTGCGTGAGAAGACCCGGCAAGCCAAGTGAGATCGTTGCCAGTGCCGCCTGACTGGCCTTCGTAGGGTTTTCGAGCGAGATCGTTGCCAGTGCCCCTGGAC
>NC_068988.1:45352117-45364396 GCF_001194135.2 Octopus bimaculoides | reverse complement strand
TATATATGTGTGTATATATATATATATATATATATATATATATATATATACTCGTAAACAAAAATTATATATACATATATACACATGTATGGTATTTATATACATTTCTGTACTTTTATACATATCTATATGTATATAGTACATATGTAAGTATAAGTGTATGTTTGTATGTATACCCACTTATAACAAAATATACATAATTGTACACACCTAATTGTGAGAAATGGAAGATACAAGAATTATTCTTTACTAATTCAATTGCTGAATAATGTCAACTGCATTTTTCATAAGTTCTTGATAGGTGTAAATGTTACTGGATTGCTGTTTTGACATTCACATAAAGCTAAGCTGGTTGTCTTGGATGCCATCCATGTGTGTGTGTGTGTGTGTGTGTGTGTGTGCATGTGTGTGTGTGTGTGTGTATGTGTGTGTGCTTACCAGTGTAAACATGCATACATTTACATGCATGCACGCACGCACAAACAGCAACAACACACATGCAAACACACACAGAGATTTATATGCACATACACATATGCACAAAAATGTATACACTTAGTGTTCTTGAGTGAGTGTATATAAACATGCATATATGTGTGTATGTATGTATGTGTGTTTATATATATATATACATATTTATGTATATATGTATGTATGTGCATGTGTATTATCATCATGCGTATATAAAGATGTGCATATATATATATATATATATATATATATATATATATATATATATATATATATATATATATACACACATATATATATATATATATATATATATGTGTGTGTGTGTATGTATATGTATGTATATATGTATAAGCATACTTGCATACATAGATATACATGTACATATATATATTTTCACATGCATATGTAAGCTTACAAGCAAGTGGCACAAATTATTCTGTAGAAAAGTAGATTGTAAATATTTATGTATTGTAATACCAATATTTATTATTTAATGCTACCACTGAAAGTGGTTTTCACTTTTCACTTGCCCATTTTCCCACTACAGAACCTTATGTTATTCTAGATAGTAAAGGTTGCTATCTAAGTGACCAAGTCAGCAGCGGAGGTGGATGCTCCGAAAGTGGAGCTGCTAGAATAGGAATAGGCTGGGAAAAGTTCTAGGATAAGAATAGACTGGGCAAAGTTCAGAGAGCTTCTACCTGTATTAGTAACAAAGAGGCTTTCCCTCTGAGTGAAATGCAGATTGTATGATGCCTGTGTGTGGACAGCCATTCTACATGGCAGTGAAACATAGGCTGTAACTACAGAAGACATGTGAAAGCTTGAAAGAAGTGAAGCTAATATGTTTTGTTGGATGTGCAATGTCAATTTGCATATGCAACAGAGTGTAAGCATTTTGAGAGAAAAGCTGGGCATCAGAAGCATCAGATGTGGTGTGCAAAAGAGAAGACTGTACTGGTACAGTCATGTGATGCATGTGGATGAGGACAGCTGTGTAAAGAAGTGCCAATCCCTAACTATGGAAGGAACCTGTGGAAGAGGTAGATGCAGGAAGACGTGGAACGAGGTGGTGATATATAATTTTTGGATGTTGTTTGTGTTTCACAAAGGCAATGGCAAAAGATTGCTGGGCTTGAGAAGACTTGTCAGGCCAAGTGGAAACATAATTATGGACAGTGCAAGTGACACATAAAAGGCACCTTTGACTGTGGCATGTAAAAAGCACCTGTAATGATGAAACATAAAAGGCACTTGTGCCAGTGACATGTAAATGGCACCCAATATATTCTTGGAGTGGTTAACATTAGGAAGGGCATCCAGCTGTAGAAACCAAGCCAAACCAGACTGGAATCTGGTGCAGCTCCCTGGCTTACCAGTTTTCAGTCAAATCATCTAACCCATGCCAGCATGGAAAACAGACACTAAATGATAATGACGATGATGATATGATAGGCTTCTTTCAGTTTATGTCTACCAAATCCACTTTCAGGGCTTTGGTTGGCTGAAGATATAGAAGAAGTTACTTGTCCAAGGTGCCAAAACAGTGGGACTGAGTCCCAAACCATATGGTCAAGAAGCTAAGTTCTTACCATGCAGCTATGTCTGTGCTTGTATAAATTAAAAAACAAAGTAAATATTGTAGATACATATAATTAACACATCTACTATACAGATAACATAAGGGATTTTTATTATAAAACAAAGTTTTGAGATTTATCTGCTCTGTTTGTGAAATCAATATCAAATTGTTAAATGTTGGAATTATAACTGAATATATTTCATAACAGATCTCAAAGGGTCATTATACTGTGTAACAAATAATTGCTGCTTCTGTAACATTTTGATGAGTTCTGAACTTTCGATTTCTTGTTAGAATTAATTCACATATTTCACTGGCACCATCCTACACTATTGTCTTTGTAAATAGCATGAACACCATCACACATTACATTCCTCTCTCAGCTGAAAAATTACAGAGGCACTGTCGTCACTAAAACTACTGGACAGAACCATTGAGTAATCATTGCAGCATATCAAATAGGTTTTGGCATCAGAAAACAAATACATTCATATCAGATCTTGATACGCAACATGATGATAAAGTTTATGCTATCATATGCTGTGTATACTTTTATTGTTTTACTGGCTTCAGTCATTGGACTGTAGCCATGGTAGGCACCACCTTCAACAGTGTTTAGTTGATCATATTGATCACAGTACTATCACAGTGTTTATTTTATCGACCTTGGAAGGATGAAAGATAAAATCGACATATACATGCATACAAACACATGCATACATACCAACCAACCAACACATACACACACACATATATATACACAAATATACATACATATGAATATGTATATATATGTATATATATATATATATATATATATACATATATACATACATATATATATACATATTTGTATGTATAAGTATATGTACAAGTTTACATATATATATGTATATGTATATACTTATGTGTATGTATGTATAATTATATATATATGTGTGTGTGTGTATGTATATATATATATATATATATATATATATATATATATATATATATATATATATATATATATATATCTTACTCTATCACTTTATCAACCAGCTTATCAGATGTCCTTCTACATCACTGGTCACAATGTGCTTCCATCAATTCTTCCCTTGATTGCATCTCATATCTCATTCATTTGAGCCTGAGTATTTCAACAACGCAAAAGAGAATGCTTTAATTCAGATGAAAAGAGATGACATCCCAAGAAAAGATAGTATAACAATGGAGAGGTTAAGGAAGGGAGGAGAGAAAATTTGGAAAATCCTCATTCAACATTACAATCGATATCTAAAAGGCAAAATACTCTCATTGTGGAAGGAGTCACATATCTTGTATTCTAGGAAATGTGATAGGACTTACCCAAAAAATTATCACCCTATATATAACTTGTATCACTGCAAGAAGTTATTTATGAAGCTCATAGTCACCAGACTCTTGTAACATTTCAACAATCAACAGCCAAAGGACCAAGCAGGTTTTCAGAAGAATTACAACATGTCACATCACATATTTTCCTTAACACAGCTTCCAGAATGAGTAAAAGTGTATCAGGCACTTTCATTGATTACAAAATGACTTTGAATAGTGTTAAGGTGAGTGTGATCATCAAATACAGCTCAAGTTGGAAAGGATTTCAAACAAGGGGATACTATCTCTGCAAAGTGTTTCATCAAATGTCTAAAATGGTCATCAGAGATAGTGATTGGAAAGATTTTATCAACATTAACACATTTTTGATTCACAGACAACATCATGATAATGGAGAAAAAGTTGTAGATAGTGCTGGACACCCAGAGTTCAGTAATATGACTCAAAAGAAACCATATAAAAGTGAAATACATGCAGCCTGAAAGCATATCACAAGATCGAGTAGTTATGGGAAGTAATGAAAATGAGGTGATGAAGGAGTGTGTATATTTTAGCTTGATATCAAATATATACTGGGACTTGAACATTTAAATCTTGCACTATGTAATAACAGTATGGAAGGAGTTTGTTTTTATTAACGCTGTGCTCAAAGCACATCTGGACAAGTCTGAGTGCCATTCTCTTCTGTACCACTATCCTATCTCTGCTCCTATATGTACAAAGGGGTGCTGAAAAGTTCCTGGCTTTGAGTAAAAGAAAATATAGAAGGAATAGTAAATTTTGATTTTATTCAATATATTCCCTCTCTCAGATTCACACACTTATTGCAGCAGCCCTTCAGTTTTTCTAGACCCTGTAAAAGCACTCGGAAGGTTGGGCCTCCAGCCAGATCTTTTACAATACACTTAAAGCCAAGATCTTTTCAGCACCCTTCTTAAGTGAAACATGAAATATTATAAAGAAGAAAGAAATATTATAAAGAAGAAAGAATAATGCCTGGCTACAGAAGGACATAGAAAGATTTATGCTAGAAATATTGTTGCAGGAGCATATCTGAAATGAACTGATTAGAGAAACGCTTCAAGTGAATGATATGACTGTGGAATACTAAAAAGATAAATTCCACTGGGTCAGATATGTTGCAGAGCTCACCAAAAGCAGCAGGACATGCAGTTATAAAGCAGTATCCAAGAGAATGGAAAGAATCACTTGAAAGATCTTCAGACATTCTTTGGATGAAGCTTCTTGAGATGGTATTTCTCAGTTAGAAGCCTTTCCTTGGTGCCAATTTTAAACTGTTGTTCATTCTTATATGCTTTGCATGTCAAATCACTAATTGGGACATTTTATGTTGTGTCAATATGAAGATATAGGGAGACAAATATATGCACACAAATGTCAGCACATAAACACGCACAAACACCCACCCCAAAGGCCACAACCAACACTATCATAATTTCTGCATCTGTTTTCGATGTCTGGTGTAGGCTAGACGGAGAGGGTATGTGGTCTTGGGTTTATGACGTCGTACTCACGATCACATGGTCATGCTCTCGATTCCAGGACAGGGCGATGCATTATGTCCTTGTACAAAACACTCCACTTCACGTTGTTCCAGTCTACTCAGCTGCAAAAGAGTAACCCTGCAATGGACTGACGTCCTGTCCAGGGATAGTGTTATGAACTCAATCACCTACAAGCCATAGAAATAGAGTGACCAGCTCTATGAGTCCTTTGACTCAAAGACTGTAATGCCCACTGCACTTACCTCAATTTTTTAATTATAGGTTGGACAGGTTGTCACAGTCAAATTTAGTTCATATTTGGAGTTACTCCTCTCCTAGAAAAGTCGGAGGACCAGGTTTGAGAAACACGTCTTCCTCATACAATCCATTGTGGCGGAGATTCTAAAGCTGAATGCTTATCCTAACAAAAAACACTTCACACAATGTATGAAGTTTTACTATTTCTATAGAGGTTGTCTTGCCCCTGCAAGACAAAAGGGTTCAGTCAAATCTATGTTGCAAATATTGCATAGATATATATGCAGATATAATACAAACATACATAAACACACATAAACAAAAGGCTGTAAAAGTTGGTATATTTTTGATTCCATTTTACACATGTTTCATTACCAGATAGCAGTTACAAAGGTATACATGTCGAAAAGAATAGGTATAGAATCTCCTGTCTATAATTCTACAAAGATTCATATATATATATATATATATAGGGTAAAGACCACACACACCCTTTGGTCATGAATGGTCATGGGATTGCACCTAGAAATGTCCCTTCCAAGACACAAGTTCAGGCAAGGTTGTATATTTAAGACTGGCAGTCACCCACGCATACCAGTCTTCCAACTCCATGCTACTGATGATATCCAATGGAAAGGCAAAGGTGAATACAGCTTAGCATCAGTGATGTCGCAACTCATTTCTAGAGCTGAATGAATTGGAGCAATGTGAAAGAAAGTGTCTTGCTTAAGAACACAGCACACAGTCCAGTCCAGGAACCAAACTAAGTACATATACAAACTTATATGCATATATATATATATATATATATATATATATATATATATATATACATATATATATACATGAATATGCACCTGTA
This sequence comes from Octopus bimaculoides, assembly GCF_001194135.2. Classification (NCBI taxonomy): domain Eukaryota; kingdom Metazoa; phylum Mollusca; class Cephalopoda; order Octopoda; family Octopodidae; genus Octopus; species Octopus bimaculoides. The sequence goes on along the minus strand of NC_068988.1, from coordinate 45,358,359 downwards.
CATACATACTGAAACACAGACAAACACACACACATTTATACATATATTATGTACATATGTGCATACAAAATTGTACAAGAGATGGGATTGATTTCTTTTATAAATAAAACTCAAATTTGCTTGCCTTAAAAACTGCTGCAATCTGTCACAGTCAATTACATTCCTTTACAAGTTGCAACAATATAAGGCTAACACAGTTCTCTTATATAGTTTTGTACCAAAAATATGTCACAAAATTATTTAGTTACATTTTGAGATAATCAACAACATTTTTAATAATATACAATTTTTAAAGAATAAAATGAAAGAGGATCAAATATGCCGCCCATCTTACAGTGTTTTCGCTTTTAATAGCGATGAACATTCAAACCATTGCTATTCTCAATGATGGAGTGACTCATCATCTTCAAATGAATAAATAATATCTACTACGTGTACTCTGTCATCTTTTTTCTTCTTTGTGCACCAGATGGACACATGAGTAGGTGCATGTGTGTATTTGTATATATGTGCACTCACACATATATATACATAGTATGTACATATATATATATGTATGTATACACACACACACACATGATTATGATTAATTGTGGAATAAACAACTGGTGAAAAATTTAATTATAAAGGACAAAATGATAAAATCTGTTTCAAGTACAGGGTGCTCTCTTGTTGCTTTTAATATCCGACAACCATACCAAGTATATATATGTGGTGGTGGGGGGAGTGTTTATACCTTGATCTGTCTATCTATCTTCTGTCTATCAGTCTGTCTGTCTGTCTCTCTCTCTCTCTCTCTCTCTCTCTCTCTCTCTCTTTCTCTACTGAGAGATTGCTAATTTGTCTCCCTTTAACAAAACTCCAAACATAGTAGTTCATTTATTTCAAACCTGGTGTGTTGGGATGTCACAGATTTAGTGTGTAGGAATTCGAACTTCAAACCACAAAATTATCAGTTTAAGATTCATCACTCTTCTTCAAACTCCATTTTTGAACTTCGCATATGAATCACAAGCAGTTCTTTCAGCTATGGCACCCTCTCCATACACAGCACAAATGTCGCGAGCAGCTTTTGTGGCCTTAGAACCTTGATTAAAAGCAAAAAGAAAGGTGTCGAAAATGCTCATTTTTCTTAACTTGAATTCTATTTCAATGATCTGAAAATAAATAAAATTTAACTTAAATTAACTAGAAAGAAACAAAATAGATTCCAAAATGACTCAAAAATAGAATTCTCAAAAAAATAGATTCCAAAATTTAAAAACACCATAAATTCCAAAACTAAAAAATGCGGCGGGAACTTAGTTGCCAACCCAATATTTTAATAACCATTGAATCAGTGGTAACTTGCATATTTATATGCCCATTTCTCTATCAACAAAATATGGTTGATTGTTTACGAGTTTTGTATATGTTATGTTACATGCAGTTAGCTTGTTCTTACATTCAAGTAAACAGGATATAGCATCATTCTTCTGCACGACCATCTGCATGACAATGGTCTTTAGCTAACACATAAATATCCACAACCGCGACAATGTTGAACACAATTATATAAGCTTGTGACAAGTGTTACATAATTGTAAAGTTGTCTTGGGTTACATGGACATTATGAGAAGGTGTTGAGTGTTGTCAAATCACATAGGGCCTTTTGCTGCATACTTCATCCATCTAAAGTTTAATTCACTGTCTCCAGCATCTCAGCATATCCAGCAGCATTAATTATAAAACTATGTGAAAATATGTAAAGGTGGCATGATATAAATTTCGTTTTTTACCACTCCTAATCATCATACCTGCTGGAAACTTAGAGTGCATCACTTTGAGGACATCAGAAGGATATGAAAATAACCATCAGTCTTTTATTCTGTTTGTATTTTGGTCTTGGTCAAAGTTTTTCTCGTCAGAGAAAAACTAGTGCATGCCATGTTCCTGAATGTTTTTAACCTTATCAAGGAACCACCTGAAACAGGTCAGACAGTTTTCCTGTGTCTTTGCAGACATGAATTAGCCTTTTCACAGTACATAGAACTTATATTAAATGTCTTTGTGCACATATCTGTGATAGTCCACTCCAACACATAGTTCTTTGGTTATAGCCCTCGTTAATTTTCCAGGATCATCATCAACAATTTTCTTTTAACCCACTGGATGAATTATGGTGTATATATAGAATCCGATTGTTTTGAATTTTTCCCCTCTCTTTGATAGAGTTGAAATATTCATGCCAAAAGCTTCCATTTACATCTTAATTTTATGTACAAAGATTTTGCAACGTTTTGAATGTTAGTATTTTCTAAATCCACACTTATAGCAACGATTACTTGTATGTCTTTTCCTTACTTGTGTTAATGTTTTATCTACCATGGAACATCTCTGAATGAAATAACAAAGAACATTTAATTGGTTTGAAAAGTGTAATATACTGATAATTAAGTTTCCTCAAACCTCCTCACACACTATACACACAACCATACATCGTATATAATTTACCAAAAGTAAAGAGTAAAAAAACATAACCATTTGATGTCTAAAGAAAAAAATGCATACGGACACAGTACGATGTTTCAATGCATTTCTGTTACTGCTTGCTTCATGAACACTGTTTCACATTTAATTGTCAATAATTCCAATATTTCATTACATTTGCAATGTATGCCATATATCAGATATCATGTACAAACCACATTTTTAAAAGGAAGGAGTAAAATTTATTAGTTTTAAACTATAAATGTTCACTGTGTATATGAAGAAGTCAGTCTCTCAGCAGTAACTCATAGCTATACCACATACATACTTCACACACACATATACATCTGTACACATAAGTATGTACATGTACACACGTATACATATATGTAAGCATGTATAAACAGATGTGGCACACACATATGCATACACAATTTTAGTACAACAAAATGTTGGGAAATAAAAGGAAAATGTAGTAAAGCTATAAGCAAAAGAATTTAAAAGGTTCAGAGATTATCTGTAGTTACGAAATAATAGTCTTGAAGTGCATAAAATGTTTCACATAAAACAGTTTAAAATTTATGGTAGTGATTGGGTACATTTTGACATTTGGAGTCCTGTAACTCTTTTCCGTAATAATTTTAGAAAGAGCTGTTTATGGTGATATTATGCCTGAAGTTAGAATCTCAACATGTATCTTTGGACAAATCCAGTGGTTGACAAAATTTCAACTGGAATTTGTGGAAATTATGGCATGTTCCAAAAACATTATGACTGCATATTCATATGCTCATTAGAGATTTTCATGCAGTATAATACATTCATCTCTGCCGTAGACAAATAGCATTTTCTTGTTCCATTATATCAAGACTGCTTAATTCTTTTATCCACAATTTGATGGGTTTGTCAGTGTTGGTTTATTCAATTTGCCTTACATATTTTGATAATGCTGTTACTAATTGTTTGTCTAGTTTCTGATGAAGACTGACCTCTGCCATAAAACTGCTTGAATCTTTCAAACATTCTGATTTACGCTTTGCTTTCAGGTCTTGCACTTGTCTAAGTGGAACTGATCTCTGCATTGTGTACCACTCCTTTTGCTTACAGTATGTTTGTGCTTGTTTACATGTGCATGCGTGTGTGTATGTGCTGTAAATTGGAAATAACAACATAAGGACAAGGAAGATAATATGAAAGTCATTATTATCAGTTTCAGGATTAGAGAGAAATAAAAATGTTTTTCGACATTTCGGACTTAAACCGTTTTTATTGCAACAGTAGAAAGACAAGGTGAAAACCGAGAATGAGAGATAATGTAAAGAAAAGAGGAGAAACAAATTCAATACATTAAATCCATTCAGTGTCATTTCTATTTTTATCCAAGTGTGAAAATAATAAAACTTTTATCCTGTGTTTTTTATTTTCATTTTACACCCACAACCATACATCAAATGCTTACTGCTACTTATTCATTCCTGGATATTATACTTTAATTCATTGAAATACCAGTTCAGATTAAACTAACAGGAAAGACAGACTTGTAGGAATTTGCACATTAACAGCAGCCTACTGCTTCCTTTAATAAGAAAATGCAACTGTCATTTATTTGCCTGTCAGCCACAGGACTCTCTACTGGTTAATTTTAAGCCATTAGCAGTTAATACTTCTCCATAATCTTTGCTACAACTATTGCAATATCCTGCTGTATCCCTTAACAAGATAGGTAAACTGTCACTTTCTTACCAGTAACATGACAAATTTTAAGCTGTTAGCCATTAGTTATAGGCAATTGCAAGTCCTTAGCTGCAAGTAACATCCCATAATTTTTACTGACTGATTTAACTTCACTAGAATTTTTAATTTCAATGGAATTTCTCTCCAAAGCAAGAATATACATACAGCCACTTCTCAATTCTTTTCCCATTCATGATATACATTGTTACTTGTCACTACTTTTGTCTTTCCCAAATTCATGCTCAAGACTTTTACCTCGATATATTCCATCCACCTTCTCTGCTTCTCCATCAATCTTTCCTCTATATTCTGCTATGAATACCAGATCATACACACTCAGGAACTCCCATGATAAACCCAAATTCTATGCTTCCTGCTAGAATCTCCATTATGATGACAAATAGTAATAGGCTTAATAGTGATATTGATGTACTTCAAATGTTTCTTTAAACTTGTCACTGTTCCAGTATTTTAACCGTGCTCACCCTCCCATACTTTGACATACCTAGACTAATTAGCCTTCCTCCATTCTTGTGTCTCTCAATAATCATGTCACCACTTCATGGAACCTTATTGAATGCTTTCTAAAGATAACAAAACCCACCAAAAAATTCCTTCACTTGTTATATCACTTCTCATGTATACCACTCTACAATACAAAATGGTATGAGGTATTCTTCCTGGGTGGCACACACTCTAGCTATGCTAGTGGGTCTGGTGATCTTGGGGCTGGAAGATGGTAGGGGTTTACTTCCTCTGCATGCAATATATATCAGATGCAGATTGCATCTGATAACCAGCTGGAGAAGGTGTCCTCCTGGAGTAAAAAATAGCAGTAACATCGGTTCTTATGGAACAACAATGTTTGAGTGGCAATAAGCATTACTTCGCAGTATAGATACTGCTTACTTCTCTTATAGTGGAGGCGCAATGGCCCAGTGGTTAGGGCAGCTGATTCGCGGTCATAGGATTGCAGTTTCAATTCCCGGACCGGGCGTTGTGAGTGTTTATTGAGCGAAAACACCTCAAGTTCCACAAGGCTCCAGCAGGGGATGGTAGCGAAACCTGCTGTATCTTTAACCACAATTTTCTCTCACTCTTTCTTCCTGTTTCTGTTGTACCTGTATTTCAAAGGGTCAGCCATGTCACACTCTGTGTCACGCTGAATCTCCCCGAGAACTACGTTAAGGGTACACGTGTTTGTGGAGTGCTCAGCCACTTGCATGTTAATTTCACGAGCAGGCTGTTCCATTGATAGGATCAACTGGAACCCTTGTCGTCGTAACCGACGGAGTGCCAACCAACTTCTCTTATAGAGAATTTCTTACTAGCTAATTTGCTTGTTACAAGATCAGTGACTGTGTATCATTTGTTCTCCATATATTGCGAGCTGGAGAGAACTACTGCTCTCTCTACCTGACAAATATCCACCACCAAGGATGACCAGAAAGAGGTCAAAATGGTACAGTCTGGTGATCTTAGAGCTAGAAGATGGTAGGAGTTTACTCCCCTGCTTGCAATATATATTGGATGCAGATTGCATCGAATAACCAGCTGGAGGAAGCGTTCTCCTGGGGTTAAAAATAGTGGTATATTTGCTCCTATGGAACAGCCATGTTTAAGTAGCGATAAACATTATTTCTCATTTATTTATAATAATTGGAAATTGATGACTCTATAGGATGTTCCTGTGAGTTTCATAGATGGACACTGTATGCAAAGATTAAAATGAAAAATGTAAAGTAATGAGGGAATGGTACAAAGTAGAAGAAAAAGGAGAGGAGGGTGTAATGGGAGGAGGAAGGTTAGAGTAGGAGGAATGGGTAGAGTGGGAGGAGGAGTGGGGAGGGGAGGGGAGGAAGAAGGGGGAGTGGGAGGAGGAAGGGTGGAATTGGAGGAGGAAGGGTGGAGTGAGAGGAGGAAGGGTGGAGTGGGAGGAGGAAGGGTGGAGTGGGAGGAAGTAGGGTGGAGGAGGTGGAAGTGAGGATGAAGAGGATGGGAGGATGAAGGGGATGTACATGAATAGAGAAAAAGAAAAT
>NC_068988.1:45350264-45350942 GCF_001194135.2 Octopus bimaculoides | reverse complement strand
GAATGGTAAAAAGTGTTAAGTCAAAATTCTGAGCAAATAATAATTAGGTTCTCTGTTAAAAATTTTATGTGTGCATATGTGTGTGTGAGTGGAGTAGGTATGTATATTCATGTTGATATATATATACATATACATACACACATATACATTTATATATACAAATATGTAGATAGATAGATAGATAGATAGATAGATAGATGGAACATTTGTTTTACACTAATTTTACATCATTGGCTAAGTCTGTGTGTATCTGTATATGTATGTATATACGTAGATGCATACATTCATGTGTATATGCATGTACATGCTTATATTCATATAATGTATGTGTGTGTGTGTGTGTGTACATGTGTATGTATGTGTGTGTATATGTATACAAGTATGTATGTTTAATTTTCATGTACATAATGAGTTATGAATAATGCAAAGATTTGTAATGTTCTTTTATGAGATGAAATGAGGGGACAAAAAAAAAAACAGGTAAAAATAACATAAATCAAAATGAAACACTAGTAAAAGATCAATTACACAGCATATATTTAGACTTACACACAGACTCGCATACATATATATATATATATGTATATATGTGTGTGTGAGTGTGTAACATCTCTCTCTCTCTCTCTCTCTCTATATATATATATATATATATATATATATATATATATATATATATAT
>NC_068988.1:45348795-45349332 GCF_001194135.2 Octopus bimaculoides | reverse complement strand
TATATATAGTTAAAAAAAACAGTAACAAAAAAACAAAAAAAACAACAAAGTGAGGACGTGATATGGATAGTATTATTGGACGCTCAGGAAAGGAAAGAGAGTAGATAGATAGATAGATATAGGTATAGATAGATAGAAAGTTACATAGATGTTTATGTGTATACACCTATATACATTTATACATGTGTATGTGTGTATATATATATATATATATATATATATGCAATATATATACATATATTTATATATAGATGTGTGATTGCGTGTATTTGCGTGCATGAGCACATGTGAGCGTGTGTGTATGTGTGTATGTCTTTTTATATATCCATGGGTACATATGAATTTGTTAATTTTTATTTATATGTAGACATATACATGTAATGCTTGCTCATACAATCAATCTACCAGTAACTATATTATATTATGTATATACATATATGTGTGTGTGTATATATATATATATATATATACACATGTCTATATATATATATATATATATATATATATATATATATATATATATATATATATATATAT
>NC_068988.1:45343829-45348447 GCF_001194135.2 Octopus bimaculoides | reverse complement strand
TATATATATATATATATATATATATATATATATATATATATACATATATATAGGTGTAAGGAAAACAGAGAGATAAGCAGATAGAAAATGATATATATTTGCACATGATGTAGTGAAATACTGAGTGAAAGGTTTAGTATATAGACAATTTGCCAGGGAAATGCATGCATGTGAGTGTGTGTGTGTGTTTGTGTGTGCATATATATCAATATATATATGTATATACACACATACAGATAAAAAGATAGACAGACAGTCAGATAGATAGACATATATATATATATATATATATATATATATATGACAACATAAATGATATATAAATATATGCATATTTCCATATATATATGTACACACCTACATCTATATGTATACATACATGCATATATGGGTACAGGATATCACAAAAAACGTTAAACACAATGAGAAATGGAAACATAAAGACGATGACAGAAAACAAACTTCTTTTCGAACAAGGAAAAAAACAGAGAAATGAGACATGCAGCATAAAGAATATTTCCTTTCTTCAGTTGTTCCTGTTCCATCTACTCCGGATGGATGGATGGATGGATGGATGGATGGATGGATGGATGGATGGATGGATGGATGGATGGATGGATGGATGGATGGATGGATGGATAAGTAGGTAAATAGACAGATAGATAGATAGATAGATAGATAGATAGATCGACAGACAGACTAACTGATAGATAGGTGGGTACATAGCTATGTATATATGTAAGTAGGTAGGTGGGTGGGCAGGTAGGTAAGTAGGGATATCGATAGGTGATGTGTGTGAGATGCATAATGAAGTTAGACAAACGCCATGAAAATGCAAGATATATTGAGTGAAAGCATCTGAGAATGACAGCATGATGGATAAGGGGTTGCTGAAAAGTTCCTGGCTTTGAGTAAAAGAAAATACTGGAGGTTCAGTTAATTATGAGTTTATTCAACTTATTCCCCTCTCAGATTCACACACATATTACAGCAGTCCTTCAGCCTGTAAAAAAGAACACGGAAGGTTGGTCCTCCAACTAGGTCTTTCACAATACCCTTAAAGCCAGCAACTTTTCAGCACTCCTTGTAGCAGGGGTGATATGAATGTAAATTTGCAAGGGACAGATGAAACAATGAAGGGGAATGAGAGAGAATAATACTGTGGCTATGGGAGCAGGAAGACGGAATTTGTTTGTAGTTTGTTTTACAGTAGCACATTCCTGGATTCAGTCCAACTGCACAACATCTCATGCAAATAACTCCTACATAGGCACAGGCATGGCTATGTGGTAAGAGGTTCGCTTCCTAACTACATGGTTTTAGTTTCAGTCCTATCATGTGGAACCTTTACCAAGGGCTTTCTGCTATAACTTTGGGCTGACTAAAGCCTTGTGAGTGAATTTGATAGATGGAAACTGAAAGACCATCATATATTTGTATATGTTTGTCTGTGTATGTGTGTGTGTGTGTCTGTCTGTCTGTCTCTCTCTCTCTCTCTCTCTCTCAAGTTTAAGGTGATTTCTTTTGTGCTGTAAACCCTTTACTGTTTCTTGTTTCTTTATTGCTCACAAGGAGCTAAACATAGAGTGGACAAACAAGGACAGACAAAGGGATTAAGTCGATTACATCGACCCCAGTGCATTACTGGTACTTAATCTAACGACCCCGAAAGGATGATAGGCAAAGTCCACCTCAGCAGAATTTGAACTCGGAACGTAATGGCAGACAAAATACCGCCAAGCATTTCACCCGGCATGCTAATGTGTCTGCCAGCTTGCAGCTAGTTTCTGTTGTCCCCTGCCCACTTCTTTTGATGCCCTAAGCACATACTTAATTTACTTAATGGTAAATATCCAGTGCTGCTGGTTCTTCATCCTAGAAAGTCTTAAAATAACAGTGATAATTAGGCTTATGATTAGTGGGAAAGCAAGACATATAGAGAGAGACAAAGAAATAAAGTGGAAGAAAAAGGAGAGAAAATAAGACAATTATATGGAGTAAGAGGGAGACATAGAGAGGAAGTGACAAGCAGATTGACTGGAAAACCTTTGGCCAATCAGTTTGCTGTATCAGTACTGATGAGGGTCAAACACTAACTGCATCATACTGATGAAATATGTATTTGTTGTTCTGCTTAATAAAGAGGAGGTAAAATAAGTAATGCTAATGATAATGATAATAATGGGGAGTGGGAGAAGGGTGATAGTGATAATCAGAATAGCGTTGAGGAGAAGGTAGAGGAGGATAATTGTAATAAAAATGATAATAACATTGATGATTAAGCGAAGGATACTAATTATGATAATAATGATGCAGCAAATGATAATTATGATCCTGATAATAATGAAAATGAGGTGGATTAAGATGATCATAATAATAACAAGACGGGCAGGAAGTTGAAAGGGTCGAGGCTGATGATGATATGGATATAATGTTTGTAATGATATTGTTATATCAACTTCTCGATAATAAAAAAGAAATAAGTAAAAAATATTTTAAAATTGATAGTAATAGTCATTTCAAATTTTGGCACAAGGCCAGTAGTTCTGGGGCAGGGATTAAGTCAGTTACATTAACCCTAATGCTCAATTGGTACTTATTTATATCAACCCTGAAATCCTTGGCAGAATTTGATGAAGATGTAAAGATGGATGAAATGCTGCTTAGCATTTTGCTTGACATGATTGCAGCTCTACCAGCTCACCACCTTAAAATTGATAGTGATATTAATAGAAATTATTTCTTTTGTTGGCTTGAAGGACATTGGATGAAGAGGACATTACAAAAACAGGTTATATATGCAATGGGTGTTTACATAAAATCTGTCAAAGAAATTTTAAGTAGCAATGAGATAAAAAGAATACGTAATCATCATCATCATCATCATCGTTTAACGTCCGCTTTCCATGCTAGCATGGGTTGGACGATTTGACTGAGGACTGGTGAAACCGGATGGCAACACCAGGCTCCAGTCTGATTTGGCAGAGTTTCTACAGCTGGATGCCCTTCCTAACGCCAACCACTCAGAGAGTGTAGTGGGTGCTTTTACGTGTCACCCGCACGAAAACGGCCACGCTCGAAATGGTGTCTTTTATGTGCCACCCGCACAAGCCAGTCCAGGGGCACTGGCAACGATCTTACTTGGCTTGCCGGGTCTTCTCACGCACAGCCCATTTCCAAAGGTCTCGGTCCGTAGTCATCGCCTCGGTGAGGCCCAATGTACGAAGGTCTTGCCTCACCACCTCAGCCCAGGTCTTCCTGGGCCTACCTCTTCCACGGGTTCCCTCAACTGTTAGGGTGTGGCACTTTTTCACGCAGCTATCCTCCTCCATTCTCACCACATGTCCATACCAGCGCAATCGTCTCTCTTGCACGCCACAACTGATGCTTCTATATACAAATATATCAAAACATGGATGACAGTGTCAGTTTTACAGGTACGGGTAGAACTCAATAGGGGGTAATCAGTAAACTTTTCACAGATCCAAGTTCACACTGATAACTGAGGGCTAGTGCCCCATTCTAGCATTTGTCTGCCAACATATAGGTCCATCTTATCCAAGTGTTTGTATTATAGTGACATTCCTGAAGAATTCACAAGAGGAATGCACTTCTCTCACAAGCTTCATCACTCACAAATTCTTGTTCAGAAGGAAATTGAAAACGATAAGAAGGACTTGAATAATAATAATAACAACCATAGACTTGGGCAGAAGGTTTTGAATTCAGAGGAGTGATATACTCTATTATATTTTCACTAGTACTTTGTTTTATCAGCCCCAGAGAGATAAAAAGCAAAGCTAACATCAGTAGTATTTGGACTCCAAACATAAAGAGCCAGTATATATGCCACAAGGCATATTGTCTTACTATAAATAATTCTACCAATTCACCAATGTCCTTTAAAAAATTTAGTCATAACAGTAAGGGCTATCCCATGATATTTTTTAGATGGATGAAGTGGGGATGTTAATTTTCGATTAGTGACCTGATAAAATTAACCGCAACAGACAATAATCAACACATGATAACCAAGTGCTAGGTAGAAGTGTCAAAATGAATATGGAGTTTTACAATAATTGGCACAGTCAGTGCTATTAACCCTGGTATTTTACTGGTACTTATTTTACATTGAATCTGGAAAGATAAAACTAAACGTTAAATCTGATGGGATTTGAACAGATAATATAGAAATGCATAATGGGATGCAACAAAGAATTTTCTTCAGTCCTTTACTGATTCTGTCATATCACCACCCACATCATCATCATGACAACAACAACATTGATGATGATGATGATGATGATTATGACAATAATAATAACGGCCATTGCATTCCTAATAATAGCTGTATCAGTTATAGAAGAAGCGGCTACACGGTTAATGAAGTGTAAACTCTTCGGCAATCAGAGATAAAAGAAAGACGATGACTCACAACAAGAAACATTATGAAAATCACCAAATATGATTGGCTAGAGTGACCAACTGAGGTGAGAATAATATCATCGAATATGTTTGAAAAAATATAGCTGGATATATGCCTACCTTACATATTATATATATAAAGATATATATGCATATACATACATTTATATATGCATATACATACATATATATA
>NC_068988.1:45342541-45343132 GCF_001194135.2 Octopus bimaculoides | reverse complement strand
GTGCCGCTGAATTGCCTCGAGTTCTGCTGTCCGCTTAACACTGTGTGGTGACCACAACTGAGAGCAATAGTCTAGGCGGCTCAGAACAAATGTCTTCCACAGAGTCAACATGACTTTTTGATCCCTTGTACGGAATGTCCTCAGTATCCACCCTGCCAGTTGTCTGCACTTTGCTGTCAACTTGACAATGTGCATGTGAAATGATGCATCACTACACATATTGATGCCCAGATCTCTTACTGTTTGAGGTTCTGGGATTGCAGTACCTCCAGGTCCTGTGTATGCCAGTTGGGAGGCACTTGTGGCTTTGTAGCGCAGTACTTGAAATTTGTTTGCATTGAACTGCATATTATTTTGCTCTTCCCACTCATATATGGCATATATATATACACACATGCATATACATATACATAAATACACACACACACAGACATACATATATATATGCATACATGTATATACATATAAATACATACATCCACACATATACATAAACATACATATATACATATTTATGTGTATACATATATATATATATATATATATATATATATATATATACATATATATATATGATGTATATATATGTAT
>NC_068988.1:45341049-45342531 GCF_001194135.2 Octopus bimaculoides | reverse complement strand
TATATATATATATATATATATATATATATATATATAACTATCTAACAATCACTTTCAATATAAATACATATATAGTCCTCAACCCCGATATCATCATTATCATCATCATCACCATCGAGACCATAATCATGGTTGTTTTTTATTTATGTCTGCTTTTTCCATGGTGGCATGTATGTATGTATTCATATATGCACTCTGGCCTGATGCAGCAATTATACACTTTATATAGACACAGATAAAAATTCATACACACATACATACAAAGACTGATGCACACACATGTGCCCCCCCCCCACACACACATATTGCCATACATACATATTATTAATCGCAAATGCATGTGCAAATTTCACAAATGCAGATTTTCATCTCTCAGGAATCAAATATGTTAGTGAAAACTGCATGTGAGACTTGCAGTAAATTCTACAAACCTGTGATTAAAACCCAAGTAACGGCAGTAAATATTCTTGCATATATGTATAGGTATATATATGTTTATTCATGCTTATAAATATATATATATATATATATATATATATATATATAGAGAGAGAGAGAGAGAGAGACAGACAGACAGACAAACAGAATGACAGACAGACAGACAGAAAGAGGGGAAGAGAGAGAGAGGAAGGGAGCAAGAGAGAGAGGGAGCGAGAGAGAGAGAGAGGCAGCGAGAGAGAAAGGGAGTGAGAGAGAGAGAGGGAGAGAGAGGGAGCGAGAAAGAGAGAGATGGAGTGAGAGAAAGAGGGGAAAGGGATATATATATACATGCATACATAGAGATGAAGTAAAAGGAAGAAATATGCATGCATGTGTGTGTGTGCATGACTGTGTGTGTACATGCATGTGCACATGTACATGCCTGTGCAGATGTGCATGTGTTCGTGCATATGTGTGTGTGTGCATGTGTGTATGTTTGTGTGTGTGCATGTGTGTGAGTGTGTATGTGTGTGTGTGTGTGTGTGTGTGTGTGTGTGTGTGTGTAGAGTGATCTTCTGTGTTACCGAAGCTTTGCATTCCTGAAAATTTTGTTGTAATGTAAAAATTCTGTAATGAGAAACATAGATCCCATTGATTTCAATGATCGTTATGTTTCATTTAATATGGAAATCAATGTAAAATATGTTTTACATTACAGACTTGCATATTATGACATGACTTCTAGGAATGCAATGTTACTGTAGGCATATATGAATACATATCTTTTATCTTTAACTTGATTCAGTCATCTGGCTACGGCCATGCTTGGGCACCACCTTGAAGGATTTTAGCCAAACAAATTGACCCCAGGACTTATTATCTTTTGAAGCCTAGTATTTATTCTATCGGTCTGTTTTGTCAAACTGCTAAGTTATGGGGACATAAACAGACCACCACCAGGTGTCAAGTGGTAGTGGAAAACAAACACAAAGAGACACACACACATAGGTATATACACACACACATGTATATATATATATATATATATATATATATATATAT
>NC_068988.1:45339972-45340849 GCF_001194135.2 Octopus bimaculoides | reverse complement strand
TATATATATATATATATATATATATATATATATATATATATATGACGGGCGTCTTACAGCTTCCGTGTACCAAATATGCTCGCAAGGCTTTGATCGGCAAATACATATATATGTGTAAGTGTGTACATATATATACACACTCACACACTTATGTGTATACAGCGTGCACCAGGTAACTGAAGGCATTTAATTATTAGTATATTACCTGCTTCACACTAATTAAAGGGTCTTTATTTCCTTCAGATCCTCCATGGCAGATAAAATGCTAACACTAGAAATGAAAAGACATGCAGTCATTGTTGCCAAATATGAAGAACACAGCAATTTCAAAATTGCCAACTTTCTAAATGTTGCCATATCTTTTGCTGAAAATGTTCATATGGAATTGTAATGGTTCAGCTGTATCAAAGAGAAACATTCTGAACATTTTGGTCAATACAAGGACATTATTAATGTAACAAGCTGGCAGAATCTTTAGCATGGCTGGCCAAATGCTTAGCACCATTTCATCTGTCGCTATGTTCTGACTTCAAATTCTGCTGAAGTCAACTTTGCCTTTCATCTTTTCAGCGTCAAGAAAATATGTACTAGTTGAGCACAGGGGTCAATATAATTGATTTACCCCATTTGCTCTGAAATTACTGGCTTTGTGACAAAGACACTACAATTCAGCTGTCTCTGAGCATTACAGTGTAGGACGTAGTTGCCCCCAACTATGGTCATCATACAGTACAAAATTAAAGAGCGGAGCTTGAAGCAATCTAGTAAACCTACATAAAGAAAATCATCTTAATGTGACATGTGAGCTACTGGAAGAGGCTGTAAAGGACTCTACTCTCTAGAATGATGGTAGAAATGATATACAGTGATATATATA
>NC_068988.1:45336231-45339921 GCF_001194135.2 Octopus bimaculoides | reverse complement strand
ATATATATAGTGATATGCATCTGGAAATTCCTGGAAGGACTAGTACCAAACTTTGGCATTGAAAGTTAAACAAACAGCTGAACAGGGGGCCACTGCATAGTATCAAGGATTCCAACTTTGCCATTAGGATACAAAACCAGATACTGCAACAGCTTTGGTTTCAAGAACCCACAGCATTTCAATACACTCTTCAAAAGCCTTAGAGATCTAATGGGGTGGATGTGCATGTCTTCAAAACAGATCTAGATCTCCTCCTATCAAGAGTTCTTGATGAACCCACTTCTCAGCAGGAAACAAATGCCACATATCAGAGGAGGTTTCAAATAGTGAGAGTGTAGCAAAGCTAACAGCAGTGCTCCAGCATGGTCATAACTCTGGAGTTGAAACTAATAAAAGAAAAATACAAGAAAGAAAAATATATATACATACATATATATTTAATATATTGAACATATAAACTCATCTATAGATGTATGCATGACTGTATTTGCATAAGTATGTATGTATGTGTTATCAAGTGACTTTGTGAAATGTCTGTATATCAAATGAAACATGAAACAGATACTGCAAATTGTAAATTACTTTTCAGTTGAAATATTTAATGAATTGAAGCTGATTTGAAATTAATTATCATGAAATACTGACTTTGATAACTAATGGTCATGTTATCATATTAATACTGCTATTCCTCTGTGGAGAAGTTATAAAATATAAATATTTCTGACATAAGTACAAAGCTACACAGTTTGACAAATGCTATAATAAATTATATTTGATGTAGACAGATGTGAATTTTCTACAGGGATTTCAATTTGTTACTTTACTGGCTCTGCTATCCACACATTTTAATAATATCAGAAATAATAAAAATGATTATGTCAAACTTTAAGACAACACCATTATTTTTAGGTAGAAAGAGTTGTCTGATTACATCAATCCCAGTGATTAAGTTGCACTTTCTTTTAATCACTCTAAAATGATGAAAGGCAAAGGTGACATGGCGGAATTTGAACTCATAACATAAAGAGCCTAAAAACCAAATCAATTTATGTTTTTTCCCCTGCTTCTTTAATTTTTCTATTGTTTTTTTTTCTATTTTTTCTATTTATCTTTCTTCTCTTTTGCTAGTTACTTCAAACCAGTGGTTTGTTTTGTTTGTATGCCAGTGGCACATGAAATGACATTCGAGCGAATTCGTTGCCAGTACCGCTGGACTGGCTCCTGTGCAGGTGGCACGTAAAATACACAATTTCGAGCGTGGCCATTGCCAGTACCTCCTGACTGGCCTTCGTGCCGGTGGCGTGTAAAAGCACCCACTACACTCTCAGAGTGGTTGGCGTTAGGAAAGGCATCCAGCTGTAGAAATTGCCAAATCAGATTGGAGCCTGGTGTAGCTATCTGGTTCACCAGTCCTCAGTCAAATCGTCCAACCCATGCTAGCATGGGAAGTGGATGTTAAACGATGATGATGATGATGATGATGATGTATGTGGTGTGTTTCTGTAAGCGTACATATGTTTACATGCATGTATATATATAAATACTTGGCATGCGAAAAGCACCTTACAAGTGTTGGGCCTCACAGGGGCAATGATGAATGACTGAGACCTTTGGCATAAAGCTGGACTTGAAAAGAAGACCTATCAAGCCATTAAAAAATTGTAATCATGGCAGATACGGATCTGATGCAAATGGAACCGGTGCTGGTGACACACAAAAGCATCCATTACACTCTCTGTAGTGGTTGACATTAGGAAGGGCATCCAGTCATAGAAACCATGCCAAATCAGACTGGTGTCTGGAGAAGCCTTCCAGCTTGCTAGCTCTGGTCAAACCATCCAACCCATGCCAGCATGGACAACAGACGTCAAATGATGATGATGATGATATATACATATATATATATATATATATATATATATGAGAACATTTTGGAAAACAAACTTATAAACACCACATGTGTTGGTACTCAATAGAAAATAAAGAAATTTACGAATACATAAGATTGTGAGGACAGCTTAGAAAATTGGGTAAATACCTTTTGGAAGATGGTAAAAAGTTTGTCAGCAACCCTATGCAGTGAATCAAAACCTGCACCTCCCAAATTTTGAATGAGGGCTCTTTACCATTAAGCTAAGGAACCCATGACAACAGATTCAGTCTGTTTATAATGCTAAATAATAGCTTTGGAATGTTGAGAGGTACAGGTTTCAATTCCTCTGTGGAGGCTTGCTGGCCACTTTTTTAGTTTTAGAACATATATCTGTGTATATGTATGTATGTATGTATGTATGTATGTATGTAGGTATATATGTATGTATATACACACTCACACACACATGCACATACCCACACACACACACATATATATATGTATGTATGTATAAACATAAATTCAGGAGGATCAGTTAATTATGATTTTATTCAAGATATTCCCCTCTGAGATTAGCACTCCTTTTGCAGTGGTCCTATAAAAGAACTCAGAAGTTTGGACCTCCAGCCAAGCCTTTCGCTATACCCTTAAAGCCAGGAACTTTTCAATACTCCCTCATATATATATATATATATATATATATATATATTCACACACACATATGTATATATAGGTACACACATACACACACACACACACACATATATATATATATATATATATATATATATATATATATATACACACACATACATATCTATATACAGAGAGAGAGAGAGATCCATTATAAGTAGAATCAACAAAAAAGTACTTCATTCATACATATGACTCCAAAGAACTGTGAAATTTTTGAGTGGTGGTCCTTAGATTTGATTTCATGATATTATGAGACAAATTTCTGTACATAAATTCAGCATTAATTTATAAATCAGACAAGCGTATTTTGAAAACATGTTTATTCACAGAAGTGTACATAAATAAGCATGCATGCATACAAATACACATATATACACGCATGTGTATATGTGTGTGTGTTTGTGAGTATGTGTGTAGACAAACATGTATATATTTATAAATACATATGTATACATGTGTGTATATGTCAATATAGGCAGTATATACATGATATGCATATTCTGCTACTTTGAATATCGAAGTAAGTTTAAACTTTTGACTATTTAAAATGACTGTTTCATTTTAGAAAAGAAAATACATTGCAAAGTAGTAGTAGTAGTAGTAGTAGCAGTTGTAGTAGCTCAGTGATCATGGTTCACGGTTGATGTGTCTGTCTGTTGGCAATGTTGTCACCTTGAATATCTAGAATAATGATTATGTTCATGCATAAAAGCCAAACGAAAAATAAAATTAAAATTTGAAAAGAAAAATATATATATATGTATATATATGAATGCGCATACTCCAAAACCATCGTGTTGCTTAAAATAACTTTGTACAGACTCCATATCAAGTCATAATGAGAAAGACAGAGAGGGGTTAAGACATCATGGAGCACTTCAACATGAATAGTTATACTTTTATTTACTGCTGTCAATATGTTTCAGATGTTATTCGTTTATGCAGATGATTACTATACACACGCACACACACATGTATAAATAATTGACCAAATAAGATAAGTGAGAGTGAGCTCATGTGATTGACTCTTTGAATCAGTATTCTTGTTCTCAATCAATCTCTATACCTCGTCCTTCTCTCTCCCCACTCTCTCTCTCAATATATATATATATATATATATA
>NC_068988.1:45332882-45336074 GCF_001194135.2 Octopus bimaculoides | reverse complement strand
ATATATATCCTAGTGTTCAGGTTAAGTTTTGATGATGTTTTATGTCTTCGTTTTCTTTTCAGGAATAGCTCGATGTGTGATGGATAGTCAGCAGTATTGCAGAGCATAAATATTAAAATTGTAGCTGAGAAAAAGTTAGCGGACATGGAAGACTGGAAGCCATCTGAATATTGGAAAAAATTGCCTGTATCAAGATGATCCATGCCAGGTGTCAAAATACCTACATCATGGCTGCTGTTCAATGATCCAGGAACATTATAAGGGTTCTAAGACATGACATAGAGAGTTATAACTTAGACTAGGAAGCTGTGGCTTGTAGGAAGGGAAACAGCAGTGATGGTGTCATCATGCCACCCTGCATCTTTGAACAGAGCCTTAGATTCAATTCAGACAGCTATGTGAAGCAGCTGGAAACTGTAGTCAAACCCTGGCTATAGAGGACTGCTGGTGGTGGTAGGCTACATGTGTGGTGGCAGAGTTCGGCTTCTTGCTATACCTCTGGAAAGAGTCTGAAGTGGTTGTCAGAGAATTCCACAAATTGTCAGAGAATTTCTACAACTTTACAATCCCCAATGTCTAGATTCCTAATCCCCCCACTCCGACCGTAATCCCATGGATTGCTATGTGTGTGTGGCATACTTGAGAAAGACACCAACTGCTTTGTATGCAGCACCATGACGGCCAAGATCAAGGAGGGGTTCAAAGACTTTCCCAGTGACACAGTATGGAATGCATGCACTAGGTTCTGGAGCTGTCTTGAGATTATGATGGAAGCTGAAGGTGGCTTCTTTGAGCAAACTGTTATTTCCCAGTCATAATCTACTTGACATTTTTAATCTTTTAAAATACTTTTCTTTTTGGATAGAATATCGTGTTTCCTTTTCTTTTCATGCAAGCTGTCAAATTTATCTTAAACACCCGGTGTATAGTAAACACAAATAGATTTGATAGGTTAAGTTGTGAGACAAACTCTAATGATAATGTTCCTGAATTGGTCTTTGATACTTTCGGTGGAGGTAATTCCAAATGTAAAAGTGATACCTTTAAGATAACACATAGCAATAATATTGATAATACTAATAATAATCTTGGTTTAACACCTAATTCTGAGAGCTGAATTAGTAAATTTCCTTTAACCAAGAGTGCTACATATGAGTGAATAAGCACCTCTGTAATTTCAAGGACAAAATTGTGTCCTTTAGAAAATCATTCTTTAAGGAAGATTATAGTATATAACTGTAGGATAATAGCAGGGGATCGTACGTATTGTTACATAGGTCCTTCTGCTACAATTTGGAAATCCAGATTACATAATCTTCTTTCTACATTTAAGTTTAGAAGAAAGTTTAATTTTGCGAATCTCAGAAAAGGCCTTTGGGATTTCAAAGACAGGGACATTAACTACGATCTAAAGTATTAGTTATGCTCCATCGTACAATACTGGTAATTTTAGATGTGATCTTTGCCTAGAGGAATGTTATTTTTTAATTACTTCAGAATTAAGATTATTAAATTGTAGAAACAATCGTACATTGAAATATTCCCATAAATTAAGAAAAACATTTAAATATTTCAATAACAAAAATGACTTCATTGGTCAGGGAGAAAGTCTATATTATTCTGTATTTGTGGGTTAAAGCAAAATGTTTAACACAATGAAACAATGTCATGAAGATCTATAGATTTATGCTTGAAAAGGTATACAAATAGCTGTAGATGTTACACTTTTACCATTCACATGTTCCAGACCAAAGGCTGTAGCCATAACGGGGCACCGCCATTACTCATCTATTTTTGTTATTTGGTTTAAATACTTATTGGTATTATGAGGGTAGACAGATACAGAAGGGAATGCAGATATGGTAGCTAATTAGATAGACAGACAGGTGGAAGGGCGGACGGACGGACAGACAGACAGATAGATAAGTGAATCTACAGATATGTAAATAGCGTAGTATATTAATAGATATGCAAATGGATATGTAGCTGAACTGAACTGAAATGAAATGATAAGAAAGAAAAATAATCTCAATTGGTAAATAATTTTGACCAACCCTTGGTGGTGGTTGGACAGCAAATAACGTAGTTATATATATGAATAAGTTTCACCATTCTAATTCATCTTTTACATCCTTACACTATGAAGCACATCATAAAGGAAAATAAGCAATATCTTTTAAATTCATTTCGTTTATATTTGAAAGTACAATTTTGATTAAATGGCAGGATTTCAAAAGATTTTTTGGAAATTCCTCCGTTTGTGTTCAAACTAATATCACAATATTCTCTCAAATATGCTGACTTACACTGGAATTTTCACAGGATCTGCTAGTAAGCATAATTTTTATAAATTCTTTTTAGCATATATTAATAGCTAGATAACTAAATATCGTGACAGAGAATTTGTATATTTACTTTCTATTCTTAGACTATTATATTTCTCCTTAACATTCATTTCGTATACGTACATATATTAAAGATATTATCACAGTTCACTTAGAATTTAACGTTTTCGAGGTTTCCTTGATAACAATTTGTTAGCATAAATTTTCGGTTATATTCATTTGGCTGATATCTTGTACTTTACTTCTATGTCTAAATATGCTGGTAGAATAGAAACAATCATCGGCAATGTATAGTGTAAGCATCAATTGAAGATGTGATTTCCGCCATTTACGCTCCGAATTTCTTGAAATTCTTCTACACGATATTTATATTTACTTGTTATACAGGAGAAATGGATGTGTTGTTAGATCACCAAATACATCGTATCTGCTAGCAATATAAATATGTGTGCTTCTATGCACCATGCATGCATATGTGAGGTTCTCTCAAGGTAGATACTGTTGTATTCCGGGCGGTAACAATACATCCATGTTAAATTCGATATAAAAACTGCCTTTCAATATATATATAGACACCCATAGGGGGATACGCATGCGCAAATAAAGACACATACAATAGGAATATAAAATACTAAATGGCTGATCTTTAGTAAGGAAAGACACACAAATAAGAAAGAAGAAAGCAAAGGACCACTGATGAGGTCACAGAAATGTGACGAAAGAACTCTGGCCAAAATACGATTAATGTAAAATAACGCTGAAGCAAATTTACACCAAATATATAGTGCGTGTGTTTTTATTGGCTAAACTGGCAACATGACCATCCCCAAATACAACAAATATATAT
>NC_068988.1:45328934-45332836 GCF_001194135.2 Octopus bimaculoides | reverse complement strand
AGAGAGAGAGAGAGAGAGAGAGATGGTGTGTGTGTGTGTGTGTGTGTGGAAAGGACCCAATAGGCTTACATAAACGTATATGTATGAACGTGTGCAATTGGTAGAACACACAACCTTTAACGCTCCAGATTAAAGTACTACTCCACAAAAGAAAGCAAACAGAATGAGACAAAAGAACAGAAAGATAAAAAAAAACAAAGGCAGAAAAGTTACTTGTAGTTTAAGCTGCACTCTCTACTACCTCTAGTATTTATGCGCATGGTTGTGTGTGTGTGTGTGTGTGTGTGTGTGTGTGTCTGTGTATTTGGTTCGTGAGAAATAGAGACACATAAGCATGTAAATAAAAGCATTTGTATATAAAAATTATGTGTCAGAGACAGGTTGTATGTTTATACATATAGACGTGTGTGCCTTTGTGCATGAGTGTGTGTATGAACGGATGAATGGATGAACACAGATATATAGACAAACAGACATATCAATTTTTAAACTGATAGATAGATGCATACATACATACACACATAGATTTGGAAGTATAAACATAAGAAACAGTACTCAATAGGCAAAAGTAGAGCAAATATTCTTCTTCTGTTTTTCTGTTAAGCTTAGTAAATGACTCAAGGATCTAGAACTTCGTACATTACACTTTTCAAAGTAATTTATAAATCATTAACTTATTTTTATGCATAAGAAAATATAAATCTTTCTAGACTATTTTATCAAAATACATTAAAAGGCAGCTTTTAGAAAATATGCCAGTTAAATAAAAAGTATAACTAAATGAAATAAAGTAAAATATAGATTGCATACACGTACACATTATATATGTGTATATATATATGGATATACCCATGCACACATATATACGTTCCATTAATGCACACGCACACATGTATATGAATGAGGAGATGTATCTGTGTGTATACATGTGCATATATGTATGTGTTCGTGTGTGCGTATACGTGCGCGCGTGTGTGTGTGTGCGCGCGCATATATATATATATATATATATATGTGTGTGTGTGTGTGTGTGTGTGTCTGTGTGTGTGTACATAGACAAGGCCCTATTTCGATATCATTACGGTGTTTTCCAATGTGCTATATCATGTAATGGTTTGCTCCATAAATTAGCATGCGAAGTAGTTCAGTATATAGCAGAGCACCGAATCTTTGACTCAATTCTAACAGATAATTAGCGTGACATAGTGTATGACAAGGCTCACTCACTGAGTCACTTATTTGACCGGTTACCATACATTTTTTCTGTTCACTGCATCATAATTACCACATTCAAAAAACTATTGTCGACTTCAGTCTATAGCAAAAGACATTTATACAAAATGTCATGCAGCTGGCTAGATCGGACGTCAGACGATGGTGATGTGGAGCAAAGTTCTGATCCACTCGGTCATGCGTACTTATAAAGAAACTTAAATAAATCATGCATAGGCGTCATACACTTATGCGTGATTTATTTAAGTTTGCAACACTCATCCATATAGATAGATAGATACATGCATAAATAATACATACATATACACACACTTACAAACTAAGATATATATATATGCACATGTATACATATATGTATGTATGCATATATGTGTATGTATGTTCATACATATAAACATACATACTTGTCTACATAAACTCATAGAAACATACGTTGGCGCCATCAATATCAGATGCTCAGGGATTGCGCATTCGATACATATATGTGCCTGTTTTACAGAAGCATTGTCTTATACAAATATGTGAAACCATGGTTAAATGTAAGAACTGTGGTGTGATGGAGGAAAAAGACAACAAGAAGCAAAAGGACAGAATGAAACGTTGGACCTTACCTTGTCGACCGCAGCGGAGTACACGATCGCTCCTGATCAGAACACGTCTTCCTCG
This sequence comes from Octopus bimaculoides, assembly GCF_001194135.2. Lineage (NCBI taxonomy): Eukaryota > Metazoa > Mollusca > Cephalopoda > Octopoda > Octopodidae > Octopus > Octopus bimaculoides. The sequence goes on along the minus strand of NC_068988.1, from coordinate 45,330,937 downwards.
TAACCTCTCCGTTTTCTCACTGACTCCACGTGCTAGCCTTCGACCGCGTGTCGCCGACTTCCGGTCTGACCCTTCTGGTCTGGCTTCACCTCTGTTTGCCTCACCTCTCTCCACCACAACACACAGCTCATCACAGCCCATAACCCACAAGAACATAACAGAAAACATATAAATACATAACAAAGAATATGTATATACTTTCATATAAAGTCGAACAAATCATAGAGAATTTCATAAACTCAAATTTTAACTTTGTAAATTGTTTTGCAAAACTAATCTAAATAAAAAAATAAGTATTCAAAAAAATTGTGTAGAGATATTAAATGCTGGTAATCAGGGCATATAATGTAAGACTGAAACTGATAAAGTATTTACGATTGAGGCTGATTATACGCATGGGTATCTATAAAATCAGCGGAAAATTTGTAAGATACAGAGAGATATAAACAAACCCCTTACAAACACTTGCTTGCATTGTGCCTCCACAATATGTGAGATGAGAGATCTGTAAGGGGCATGTATGTATGTGTGTATGTACATATGTATGAGTGTGTATGTATGTAAATATGTTTGTATGCATGAGTCTATCGATATATGTGTGTGCATATATACATATATATATATATATATATATATAAATATAAATGGGACCAATTATTGTAAACTGTGCATAGTCAAACGGCCAAGGATGTTAAAGGAATTCCTTGACCCGGGGAACATCCTTAACTCCAGACATTGTATGCACTTCAGGAAATTCCTGCTGGTGCTCTGGGATCCACACGAAAACAGAGTCGATTACAAGTAACAACCAAATGGAGACAATCCCCTGTTGTTGACATAGAGTAACAAAATCTTTTCCTCCTCCATTTTCTAGAGAGGTCACTTGTTACAGAGACCGTGTGCCAACAGGTTTTCGGGTCTGATGATATGCCTTATGTATCTTTATACTATGCTGTTATATAGCTTAGAATGTGCTTCTTTTTCGGATATATGATTTACCAACGATATTTGTATATATATATATATAATGTAGTTTTGATTTTTAACGATGTAGTATTTCTTTCAACATGTGTACAATTAGGCAACGTGAACAGTTGAAAACATTGATACAAGCAGATACAGTTTCAGTTAACCGCCAGTTAATATTACAAATAGAGACATATTCATCTTTAAATTTTCCAAATATGCTTTGAGAGTGTGGGTGTTCTTTTATTTTTTATGTCGGAATGAATAAGAGAGCTGGTTGTATCTAGATTTAAGTGTTGCTGTGTAGACAATATAAGATATTGTACTCTCATAATAGTTACTGATAGTGGCAGTAACTTTAGAACTGTAGAGAATAATAAGTTAAATTGAGTGAACTTTTACTTACGTTTGTCATGTAAACTATCTTACCAGTCTATTATTGGAAAGTTATTTTTCTGGAGAGGAATATTAGTCGGCTGCAAAGTAATATTATAAATTAAATCAAGTATGATCATATTAACGTTAACTATTAGATTTTAAAAAGCCAATCTCAGAATCAGTAGAACAATTATATTTATGTTCTTTTCAAGGAATACAGGTAGTTCGAAAAGTTAGGTATTTTACTAGCATGCAGATAATTGAACAACCGAATATTCATCGATGATATCGACGGAAGAAATTCTTTCTGTGTCTGCGCGCGCACACATATATGAATATAGATTCATCTACATTCGCTATGATAGATCGCTAGCCACTACACATTCTTTTTTTTTCTCTCCTTGTTTCATTGTGTATTCCTCTCTGTGGAAGAGCGTGGGTTCGAAACGTTAAAGACTTTATCACTTCCCGAGCGTTATACTAATGCATCAGTTTGTTGTCTACACCACCTGTCTTCGTCTTTTGTCTTTTTTGTGAATTCTCCCTATATATATATATATATATATATATATATCCTCAATGGGGGGTCTGCGCTTCATCCCACTCACTCCATCCTGCAAGGAATTTCAAACCCGTGCCGATGTCCACAGCTTTGTGCG
>NC_068988.1:45327300-45327647 GCF_001194135.2 Octopus bimaculoides | reverse complement strand
CCAACTCCTTTCTCCCCTCCCCATTTTCACACTACATACGTCAAGATCACCAGCATTCTATCTCCCACACACAGCCCCTCGTTCTTCGATCACCATTTGTTATCTCCCCTTTTCTTAGCTCTCCTGAAAAAAGAATTTCTAACTTCCGGTCAGCCATTATTAGCCATTATCATGATTTGACCGTTGACTGAACACTATTCAATGTTTTTCTCCGTGTTTTTCTCCTTGTCTCCGTATTCTTTCTGTTGAAGAGCGTAGCTCGAAACGTCAAAGACTTTCCGTATTCCCGAGCGTCATACTAATATATACTTTTGTTATTTACACCACCTGTCCTCGTCTGTTGTTAT
>NC_068988.1:45326436-45327272 GCF_001194135.2 Octopus bimaculoides | reverse complement strand
ATATATATATATATATATATATATATATATATATATATATATGCACGCACGCGTGTCTGTATAGGCATACGCACATTTATTTGTATAGACGTGTGCGTATATATTTACGTCTGTGCTTAGATAAATATCTGCTTATGTATGTGAATGCGCATTATATGATCTACGTAGCCTTCGTTTGTTTAAATTTTGACTGGCTTTGCAATTAATCTCGAATGCGTATGTACATGCATACTTGTATGTCCATTTATAGCAATGTGTATGGTTATATGTATGTTATACAGGTGTGTTTATATGCACGTATATGCACAAGTATGCATATGAAAACATATTTGGTTATATATTTACGTATTTGTGATTAAGCTCATGTGCATGTAAAAATAGATAGATGCATACATACATATGTGTGCGTGCGTATGAATGTATATATGTATGTCTTTATATATACGCACATATATATGTGTATGTGTGTGTGTATGTAGGCGCATACAGATGTGCTTTCACATGTATTTGTGTGTACGTACGTGTGGACATGTCTGCGAATTTATATTTATATCTACCTGTGTCCTTATGAGGTTCAATTAATCTTTAGCCCGATTTAAGACTCCCACACAATCCTTGAATGCATTGAGCAAGTATCTGAGTTATAGGTCTCTGCTTTGATGATAACTTCTCTTCTTCCCACCAATCTGATGATGCTCTAGAGAAATATGAAGACTTATGGGCTGCTCGTCCCTCTGCCTACACAATAAATAAAATCTCTTTTATGCGTTTTGATGTTTTACTTGGTAATATTTTTGTCATGTCGCTCGTGTCTCTCTGTTCATGAAGGATATATA
>NC_068988.1:45314112-45325846 GCF_001194135.2 Octopus bimaculoides | reverse complement strand
GGATGACATGCCGCTAAGCATTTTGCCAGGTGTGGTAACAATTCTGCCAGCTCGCCGCCTTTATTCAGTGAATAATATTAAAACGCCAAGAAGGCGGCGAGCTAGTGGAAACGTTAGCACGCCAGGCGAAATGCTTAGCAGTATTTCGTCTGTCTTTACGTTCTGAGTTCAAATTCCGCCGAAGTCGACTTTGCCTTTCATCCATTCGAGGTTGATAAAATAAGTACCAGTTGCATACTGGGGTCGATCTAATCGACTGGCCCCTCCCTCAAAATTTCTGGCCTTGTTCCTAGAACAGAAAAGAACATTAAAACGGTAAGTTATGATTCGTAAAGGTACGAGGCCTATTGGCTCAGTATCGATTCTCAGACCAGATGGCGCATTGTGTCCTTGAGCAAGCCACTTCATTTCATGTTGCTGTTGTACACCCAGCTGAAAAGGAGTATCAGTACAAGCCGGAAGTTAATCAAACAGATTGACGTCCTGTTTAGTTGGGAATTTTAGACACTTGAAAATTTGAGTAACTTCTAGCAGCCTGTATGTTTAAGGCTGAGTTCCTTAAAAAATATTATTTAAAGATTTGTCTACTATTTCTAGCAAGTTGAGTGACTTGTGTAGAGGTTATGACATTGGTTGACAAAACAATTCGTAACGTAACGTAATCTATGTAGATGTGGTGTGTGCTCATACTGACTTAGTCATTCATGAAGAGAATGTTTTTAAGCATTCCTAATTAAATATTTTAAATCAGTTGTGTTTACACGAACAATTAGATGTCTTTATATGAACAAGTAATTATGCAAAGTATACACAATATTTGCTTCGCAACATTTTACCAACAAATTGTTTTATTATTTTTAATTTTCTTATATATTTTCGCAATGTAAATTAAGCTACGAAAAAATACACATCTAAATATAATGGTGAAATATTCTCACATATTGTACCAAATTATGTTAAGAAATAATTTAGAATTTCTAGAAATTTGTTTGTTTCCAAATTTTGCTTCACTAGAATTTGTGTGTGTGTGTGTGTATGCTTGTGTCTGTATATGCGTGCTTTTATGCCTGTGTGATATAATGGTTTAACGGGAGTGTAAAAGAAACACATTTACATCTAATCATACAAACTTAATATTCGTATGATTGGATGTATGTTTGTGTATGAGTGTTTGATTTTTATCATAAAGTAACATCCACAGTTGTTCTATATATGGATGCATATATGTCCGCATGCCCGTGTGTGTCACCATTATCATCTTTATCATCATCGTTTTAACGCCCACTTTTCCGAACTTGCATAGGTGAGACAAAATTCGTTTTTACTACGACCGGATACCTTTCCTGTGGCCAACTCTCACCTGTTTCCAAGTAAGATCATTACCCTTCCTTTCAGTGACTAGATATAACTTCGCAAAAAATTGTTAGCAAATGACACCGTTTAAATGATGGCGACCTGTTTAAAATTAGCGCGCACGTGTCAAAACAAATAGAGTGCACAAACACATACACATGCACTCATGCACACACGCACATACACGCATAATATATACATATACACACACACGCATGCACACATACATACACACACATATGCATTATACATATATACAAGCATACGCATCACCCTCACAATCTGTGTTGTGACCTCAAGTTGTAGTTTGGTTGCATGAAGAACATAAAAAAACAATAAGAACTTATAAGATTTTCAGAGGACATAAGAATGTAAATTGGACAAGATGAATGCTCATACATGATGGACAATCGAGGAAAGATTGTCGACCAGACAGAGGACGATGAATACTGAAGGTATCCAACGATGAATACTGTATCACGGAAGTGATGAAAATGTTTACGTTGATGCCGTGAGTAAAGCCAGACTAACAAAAGAATATTTCAGCAAACTTCCAAAAATATGGAACTCATATCTTTTTACATTTAATAAGGCCATATTTTATGGCACCAGTGTTAGTACATTCAGGATATCAGACTGGACGTTTGGTGAGATCCTCAGCCTGGACAAATACTAAACAGATACTTAACTTTCATATCATCAGCAACACTAAAAGAGTTTATGAAAAAAGATGATATTGTGGAAGAAGCATAAGGGCAATCCCAACTGACCTTATGCATTCAATGGTGCATTGTATCATTCAAACAATACCAGCGAAATAGCAAAGAAACGTGTATGGTGATGTCAGTAAGTGATATCTTATAATTTTTATAATTTCATGCGAGAAAGAGGGGTCACCATCTTGTTCGTAAACAGCAAGAAAATGAGAATTTGCGAGACGTTTGTAATAAGTCGTGGAGGCGCAATGGCCCAGTGGTTAGGGCAGCGGACTCGCGGTCGTAGGATCGCGGTTTCGATTCCCAGACCGGGCGTTGTGAGTGTTTATTGAGCGAAAATACCGAAAGCTCCACGAGGCTCTGGCAGGGGATGGTGGCGAACCCTGCTGTACTCTTCCACCACAACTTTCTTTCACTCTTACTTCCTGTTTCTGTTGTACCTGTATTTCAAAGGGCCAGCCTTGTCACACTCTGTGTCACGCTGAATCTCCCCCGAAAACTACGTCAAGGGTACACGTGTCTGTGGAGTGCTCAGCCACTTGCACGTTAATTTCACGAGCAGGCTGTTCCGTTGATCGAATCAACTGGAACCCTCGTCGTCGTAACCTACGGAGTGCCAACCATATGTAATAAGTCATAACATATTTATTACTGGATGTATTGCGTTAACATATGAGGTTAATTGAAGGAAAAGCTTGTAACATCACATGAACATATTTTGCAATCACATGTTTCAAAGCAAATAAGGTGAACATCCGCACGTGCGGGTGTGTATGCGAGTGGCGTGACTCAATGCATGTCTAGCAACCGACAGGCAAGAATGGCGCGAAATTAGAATGTGTTCCTTTATATAAGGGATGAATTAGAAGTCCCTGACTTTCACGTCTTCCGGAAATTAATTAGAAGCTTCTAGAATGTTCGCGAATTTTCGAGAAGCTCGAGGGAGATTAATCTCGTTAGATCCCTTTTTCGTTTTGCTTTCCTGCTTGATCACCAGGGGTCACTACATGAGTATATTACATGCCTACTTAAAAGCGAGAGCAACAAACACTTTAGAGTAGAGGAAGAATTCCAGGGCAAGTACTCTGTGTGTATAGCTGTCTCACTTGTTCCAAAGGAAACTGAATCAACTCGTCTAAATAAAAGTCTGGAGAAGAAGCACTCGTCATACCAGCAAAAAGCAATGCATTGGTACATATTCCGCTATAAAGAATAGCTACCAGATAAACAGAAGAACAAAGATGCCACCATTGTGACAGAAAATGTTGGGTATGCTATACAAGTACAGAGAGTATCGCCCACATCATCAGTGGCAGTTCTAAAATGTCTACGAAAATGCTTCCTATCCTTGAGATATTATGTATCAGCAATAACTATTGACAATGGTATCCGGAGGAAGAATTTCCCTGGCGGATACATCAAAGACATTTTAGAACCGGAAAGTCTTTCCACTTTTAAAAAACAAGGCATATTCGTGAAAAATTCCAATAGAAAAAACAGGCTTAACATTGATTTGTGGGACAGAGAACAAGATCATGCACGCTTGTATGGTTCAGCTACCCACTACCTTTACCATCATAAATTCACGTAAAAGAGATCGTAAATGTTGAACTAATGCGGAAATTACAGCTCTTGTTCCCAGGCTATAAATTTTCATCTGTACCTATCATCATAGATGCATTAGCTTATGTAACTATAAATTTGCAAAAAAAAAAAAAAAAGTAACACTAGAACTCTCTGAGAAAGAGCTAAAGAAACTGGCGCACTTCCTCGAAATCCAGTCTATTAGCAACACAGTAACAATTAGTATGACATTCCAAAGACTCTCCATTTGAGATTCTTTAAAGGAATATATGCAACACATTTAGCTGTTGATTAATCTTCAAGGAAATACATGTAAAAAAGTAATAAAACACGCACACATATGCACAAACACCTAAGCACTAAAGGAAAATGTTTACACAGAGCATTAATGCTGGCACATACATCTACGGATATGCACAGGTCAACTCAACCACATCTTTACAAACCCCTGGAACTCTTTTAACTCAAAAAGTTTTGTCGCTTTGTTCTCGATCAGTTTCGACACCATTAAGTAGAACTTAAATATATTTCATAGCAAAACATACACACACCTTTCTTTGCTCGGAAAATGGTTGTCGTAGATAACAATCAATATTGTGGTTCCCCTGATGCTAGTCAAAAACTGACGTTGAGACCGATAAGAATGTAAACAAACTGACACCACCAGCTCCACCCTCACTCTGTCGGATCAGTATTTTCATATACTCAGCTGACATAACAACTGAAGAACATATGTAACTGAAAAACATTTTACAACCACAGTGTGAAAAGAATTTATCAGCTTCCTCAATCTATCATTATGTAACAGGTCATTTTTGGCGAGAATGGGGAGATAATCAGCCCCTCTCAAGATAAATTTTATTGCTCGTATCACTGGAGACATTTTTTTTTTTTTTTTTTTTTTACAAAAAACGCGAAAACATGTGCTGGAATATCAATACCTGTCAGTATCCTGTTACTGTTACTCTGAAGAAATGTCTGAGAGATATGTGTTAACCAATCCGTGAGTAAGATATCGCAAAACAATTACGAAGAATTTATACTGCAGAATACTGTAGTTAAATGCCATTATAAAATGTAAAGCGAACGAGAAATTTACAACAGAGTGACCATAACTTCTGAGAAAACTAATAAAATGTCATAGGACGCTACTGAAAATCTTGAGGAAAAATTAATAACTTTCAACCACAAACTCATGATTCAGAGTGGAAAACTACATTACCGAAAGGAACTCTTTACTAAGAATCTCTTCACCTGTATACAGAGAGAAGAGGAGAGAGATATTGTGGTAAAAAGGATCTCTTTCCAGAAAGATCTAAAATCATTTTGGTGTATAAGATCTGAAAGGAAAACAAGGATTTTATTCGTAATGCAATATGACTAAACACGATAAATCAAGAATACTGCACCAACTATCGAAATTAAAGCTTTCACTAATGTTGTGGGAAAGCTACATAAAGGCCAAGCACCTAGAAGAAACTTCGTATTTGGCTACTGGTACAAGACATTGACTTTTTGTACTGAACTGGCTTCCCATAGCACGAGCAAACCTTGGTTCCAAAGAAGTAAAATGTACGAATTATACGCGAGCTGCCTGTAATAATTCCTCCAAAATCATTGGATGGTTTAAAGATACAATTACGGGCGTTCAGCTAAATGGGAAGAATGGAATATGAGAGTGCATTGCTCAACTTATGGCAACTAAAGCTGAAAGAATGGAATATAAGAGTGCATTGATCAACTTATGGTATCTAAAGCTGTAGTGTCTAATGTAAGAAAACATCACAGAATGTTAGTGATAGAATGGTTTCATTAAAGAAAGGCATTCAACTCAATTTCCTCTCACATAGCAACTGAAGACACCAGTGCTGCCAAAGTACCTGCTTTCTTAGTTGTTGATATCGAAAGACTCATGAAGATCTGCTCACAGACCTTACACTTGTAATTCCAAATTGAACAACTGTCTCTGATGATATAAATGGTTCAAAAGAAATATTCCCAAGTAACAGTCTAACTATACTTCTGTTTATTATGGATCAAAATCCACTGTAATTGCTTCTACGAAAATTAACTGGCTCTGAAACATTAATATTATTCATAATTTCTTCGTGCTTGATCTAACGGTCAATTTATACCTGAAATGTTTACAAAACCGAAAAACAGTAGAATTGAACACAACTTTTCCCGCTGATACTGGAATAGAGTTTGACTGAAAGAAATGTTTGTTGTTAATAAAAAAAACGCCAGAAAACTGTTCTCCATATCCAACATTTTGCATCACTGGTCTCTATGTCTTCCCTGTTCTCCAAAACGAGTGCTACCCATGTATCATATAGAGTTATTATAAACAAAGAATAACCAAGGAATATTGCATCAGACTTAAAAACGATATGATATTCAGAGCTTTCCTCTTATAATATGACAATGTCCAATAATGCATTTTCAGTATCTATACTGATACCAACATTTGGAAAACTTGACTGGTGTATACAAGAAGTCCGCTCCATACACATTAAGACCTTCAAGATTCTGACATCAGCCGCAAATTTTCGTAGGAACAGCGATATTGGTTTCAAACCAGTATCAATTTCTCAAAGGAAAAGAGAGAGAAAGAGGCTTAAGATCAGTAGACAGGCTTAATATCACTCAGATATCATCTGTTTAACAACAGCAGCGAAAATAAATAGATCATGCAAGGATTCAAAAATTAAGTGAAGTATGCAGGCAGATGAGTTCCACAAGATATCCATTTCCTGATGACCACGTGTGAACCCAGACCAGAAGTGCATGGCTCACATACCTCGACAAAGAACTAGAAGGGGAAACACTCTACATATCCAAAATGTGGGTTATGAATGCGTAGGTTTCCCATAAACTTGACGAGGGTCATAATATTACTATGAAGTGTAACCTTTCTTGGACACACGGCTACTACATCATATCACATCCGAAAACTACGTTTTTGCAAGCTAAGATTAGAAGATAGCTAGAAAATATATCATGAACAAACGGGACAGCGAAGCCCTTAAAATCACAAGATGCAACAGTGAAAGTCGATTATGTCATTATTGTGTGGAGGACATAATTCTTAATCAGCAAATGATTAAAGATGTCATTGAGGTACTAATTCCCTGTGCGACGTGATGTTGGCAAATCAATATACAATGTCATCCAGAGGGGAAAAAAGACTGTTCTGAAATAAATATAAACAACTACTCTGCTATGGAATGCACTCATAAATTTTAGCTCAAGGAATATTAGCGGAACATTCCATCAAAATTTTTATCAAGTGCAAATATAACAGACCAAGCAGTTATATGGGAGAGAAAAGAAAAATCGCGGACATTCATCGATGTTAACCGCTCTGCAGACGTGAACATCTCTTCCAAAATCATCGAGATCTATAAACAGTTGTTTTGAAACCAGCAGCTCTTCTTTCTTGGTTATAAATGTACATTGATCCCAATATTCATTGATACACTTATCTGTGTTAGTGAGTGTCTAAATAAATCTGAAAAAAGACTAAGATTTTCAAGCAAAGAAAGAGAACAGCAAACACATACTTTACCGAAACCATCCCTAAAAGTCTGGAGCAGGAAAAATATGCATTGCATCTTTATCCTATTATTTGTTTCGGTCATTAGACTGCGGCCATGCTGGGGCACCACCATAAAATTCAATGTGCAACAATTATTGATGGTGCTGCGTATCTAAATTTCAGTGACGGAGCTTTGGTTTCATTGTTAGAAACAAGCTCCCTACTTCTAGAAAGAATACTAATATTAAAAAAATGGCACACATGTAAGCATGCATACACATACATACAGCTTATCAAATTTTACTCACAAAACATTGGTCAATCAATGACTATATAAAACAGAAAGACAGACAAATAGACAGACAGATTAACGGACAGACAGACAGACATAGATAAAACATCGTATCATACATTTATTCTATATGCGTGTTTGTGTGCATATACATCAATTCATAGTTTCTGTGTATACATTAATTTATAGTGTTTTATTTGATAATATTCCAGTTTGATAAAGATTCCGTGTTATATATCTTTCGGTTATATGTTATCCCATTTCACTTATTTTCTTTTCGAAAGTACTTCCAATACATGGATAAATTTAAAGTAAAACTTCCAAATCATTAATACCTATTTCAAGATATTTTGATAACAAAAAATTCTTTGGGAATTTCAAAGATAAATATTGATGTTATTGGTGAAAATGTATAGCTTGTTGGGATGCAATAGTTATTGTTGTTGTTTTTTGTTTTAACACTCTCTTGGATTTCTAGAATCGGTACAGTGTCATCCAAAATCTCTTACAATAGTTAGGTGCTGTCTTTTGTATTCTGCGTTCAAATTCGCCAAGGACAATTTTGGCTTTCATACATCTTTAACGGATGGTCTAAAGTCTCTCTTGGTTTTACTGAGGAATCTTGCATACCATTCAATAATAAATGTTACGCGTTCACTCGTGGATATATAAGAAATGAACTTTAAAAATAGCAGTGAGACTTTAAAAGGCATGTTACAGAATGGACACACATTAAAGTATTAAAAAATGCAAGAAAAAAGGCAGCAAAATGAACAGAAAGAAATTGAAACATCAATTCTTAGTGAGTAGGCATATATGTGTGTGGGTATATATGTGTGTGCGTATGCTTACGCTTTCGTGGATGCTTGTATGAGCGAGTGCACACACACCATGCAGCTTGCGCGGGGCGTTTATGCGCCCATATTTGTTAACGGTTATTTTTAATACTTTCCTCGCTGTATTGCGTGTTCGTTTCTTTTTTCCATCTGTGATTATACTTTTGATCTTCTATGTAAATGAAGACATTTCCTTCGTTTTGCAGCTTTCCTTTTTACGAAATGAGATGATACATCGCGGAACTGTTATTTTAATGAGTTTTGTCTACATATCATCCGATGAGACATATTTGCACTGCTTGATGCTCCTGAACCAATTGTTGAGTGTCCCACCCATGACGGATCGAAGCTAGATTTATTGGAACAATAGTCGGGATTAATAATAAATTCTCGTATATTCTATCTTCTGTCTTTCATTTGCCTTATACAGGGTTATTCAAAAAGAAAGAGAAGATTTTAAATTTATTTTTAAAACAAACGGTAAGAGACACAAACACATTCTACATATTTCTTGATACGGGAAGGTTTAAAGTTTATTTTAAGGTAGTATGCACTCAATATGAGCACCATGTGTTGCTCGACAAACATCGAAACATCGAAACCTTTTTCTGTGAAATTTTTAGGCCGTTCGTAAATTTGCTTTTGACGAGGTGGATTTTTATTGAATTGGCAGCGAAATTCAGGTTGCACTTGCACAATCGATTCGCATTTCTCAAACTGCAGCACACAAAAAGACTTTTCTTGTGACGTCACCATTTTCCAAGGGATTACACAAAAATGAAAATTAAACAACTTTAAATAAAATGAACAAAATGAAACATTAAAACAAAATTAAAATATTATTTTATTTAAGGCCTAATTCAATTGATCATGTTCAGCTATAAACTTTACACCTTCCCCTATCAAAAATTATGTAGAATGTGTTGTGTCTCTTACCATTTGTTTTAGAAATAAATTTGAAATCTACTCTTTCTTTTTGAATAACGCTGTATACACACACACAAGCACACGCTCACACACACACACATACATATATACAGCACAAGAGAGACATCTGCATATACTTAATGCACATTCTCTATATCATTTTACACATAATTCTTGCCGAAGGTGACAGTCACTGGTCTAGTAATTCTTGTAAACTTCACATCCTCACCAGTAATGATTTGCTTTTTAACATTTCCAGGATCAGTAACTTAGGTATCATGATATATTATGAGTATGATGGAATGCTCTTGTTAAAGTGTTACAAAAGTTGTTCTCACAAAAATAGAACATATTTATTCCTTTTAACTATTTTGTAACGTCAGTAGATTTTGAGATCCTAAATTATAGCTTGTCTAACTTATATATGAATTTGGCACTGTTTATATTTTGAAAAGTAAATACCAGTGTCGACTTGAAAAGCTAAAACTCTTTACGATGGTGTCCCAACATGGCTGTAGTCCAATGACTGAAACAAGTAAAATAATATAAACATAAGTTTCTCGCAAGAAAATGAAGAAGTTGGCCGGATGGAAGGTGGGAGAGTAGATTAATAATGTGAATAGAACACGACAGAAATATTATGTGTGGAAATTCTTTTAAAAATTCCAGCTCATTAGTTTAACAGTTAAGACAGGAAGAAACTGCCAATAAATAAATCGTGTGACCCAACCAACTGATTGCTGTCAAAGAATTTTATTCTTTTGTCAGTGACCAGCTGTTGCTCTCTGTTGGAGAAACTTAGAACAACAAGCAAAGAAAACTTACACATATAAACATGTATACATACATACGTCCACATACATATACATACGTTTATATAACACTTACACATACACTGAGATCAATATGTATTTTATCCTATTCAGATGTTTGAAGACTAAATTATTTAGACCTTTCAAAATTAGAGGCATTCATCAATGGGAGATTACCAAGTTAACTTTGAAGGTAGAAGAAAGTTGAGGTAGTAGCATTCATCACTTTCTTTATGTTTCACTTTGCTCTGCTGTTTTACTCTCTGAGTTCAAATCCCATCGAGTTCAACTTTGACTTTCATCCTTTTTGGATCGATAAAATAAGGTAACAATCCTGTACTGCGATCGATGGTATCATTTAATTTTACCTTTCAAAACTGCTGGCCTTGTGCAGAAATCAGAATCAATGATTTAGGGCGATGGACTGGCAAATTCTTTATACATTGGAAAAAGTGCTTAGTGGAATTTGTTCCGTTACTTTACATTCTAAGTTCAAATACGAACCTTCCAAAAAGCATTAACTTCAAAAGTCAATTATAGATATGCTTCCTTAATTTCTTACTGAGTGTCAAACTAAGAATCACACCATGTTTTCACATTTTATTCGATTATAGCCTCCGCTAATTTTGTATACATAGATACAAATATATATATATATATATGAGGAAAATGACAACAAAAACCAAGGCAGGATGAGTATCTTAGTCTTAGGTCATTTAGAATATTTGATTTGAGTAAGTTGAATTTGAAATAATTAATTAATTAGTAAATTAATTTATTAATTATTGGAAGTCTTACAGCCGTTCCTGAGCTATCCAAAGTGATAGGTTAGCATCTCCATACACTGGGTACTCCGTCATCAGAGACAAGGTGATTATCTATGAAAGTTCTCGACAGAGAATTCACAGAAAATCACTACTTACAAAAGACAAACGTTGCACAGCGTTTAGAGTGGAATAAAAACCTACAGAATTGGTCCCCAGAGCAATGGAAGAATGTAATTTTCTCGGACGAGTCATCCTTTACCTTATTTCCGACTGACAACCTGCCCAGTATACGTGTAGAGACAGCCAAAAGAAGCATTTGACCCAGACTGTCTTCTGCCAACTGTTAAACATGGAGGAGGGTTTGTGATGATCACGGAGGCTATATCCTGGAAATCCACCGGCCCAATGGTTTCCCTTCGTGGCAGAATTAATAGTCAAGACTATTTAAGCGTTTTATCTGATCAAATTCCTCCTATGGTTGCGGAACTGTTTCCGGGGGGGGGGGACGCAGTCTTTCAGGATGATAATGCACCAATTTACACAGCTAAAGTTGTTACTGAATGACACGAGGAACGTTCTAGTGAAGTTGAACATCATATCTGACCACCATAGTCCCCAGATATCAATATTATTGAACATTTATGGAGCATTTTAGAAAAACAAGTAAGGAGTCGATATTCTACACCATCAAGAACTGGAGCCTGTTTTGACTGAAGAATGGAAAAAATTTCTTTGGAAACAATTCAAACTTTGTATGAGTCCACACCTCGTAGAATTTAAGCCGTAATTACTTCTAAAGGCGGTCCTACCCCGTACAAAAATAAATGTGTTTGAAATTTTAAGGTGTTTCCATTATTTTGTCCAACCCCTGTATATATATGTATATACATATATATATATATATATATA
>NC_068988.1:45309387-45313227 GCF_001194135.2 Octopus bimaculoides | reverse complement strand
GGTGCATATCTGGGTACAGGACATTGCAAAGAAAACAGAGACGAGAAAACACACAAGCCACACAGAGAACATTCTACTTCATCAGCTACCCCCGTTTTAACACCGGCGTTTCGAAGAGCTGGGCAGGACGCATCGTTAAAACAGCTCTTCCCATGGACCGCAAATTAAATCTTGCCATGGAGGAATGTAGTGGCGGACAAAAAACAAGACAGGAAAACAAACATAAAAGGCTTTACGGCCAGACGAGAAAAATTATGTGTGTATGAACGCTGTGAGGCACGAACTTGAAAGTAGGGACGAAGTAGTTCGCGTGTTTGCTCGGCGATAGCCAAGGAAGAAAAGGATTATTGACCGGAAGCATGTGACCATGCCAGTATAAGGGGAAGAGAGAGAGAGTGGTAGAGGGACAAACAAAGGAAGGAAGTAGAAGAATAGGTGAGCAACGAGAGGAAAAGAGAAAGAGAGGAAGTACGAGGGGGAAAAAGAGATACGTAGTAGTAACAGAGGAAGAACGAGAGGGGTAAAGCGAGATACGTAGTAGTAAAGAGGAAGAACGAGAGGGGAAAAATGATAGAGGAAGAGAAACAGAAAGAGATAGAGTAGCGTCGGAAAATATGAAGTTACGAAAACAACTTACAAATTGGAGACGCTGCGTTCAGTCATGTAAAAACAAATAGTAAATGAGTATATGCATATATACGTACAGGTATGTGCATACCGACATCCACCTGTATGTATAGGTGCATATCTGGGTACAGGACATTGCAAACAAAACGTAGACGAGAAAACACACAAGCCACATAGAGAACATTCTACTTCATCAGCTACCCCCGTTTTAACACCGGCGTTTCGAAGAGCTGGGCAGGACGCATCGTTAAAACGGCTCTTCACATGGACCGCAAATTAAATTTGTATACCCAAATTATATATATATATATATGTATGTATGTATTTACATATATATGTACGTATGTATATATGTGTGTGTTTTATATACACACACACGCATATATACATATGTATGTATGTATGTAGCCAGTACCAATCTGGAAATTCTAGAGTAAATATTGCATAAATTACAGTCCAACTCTTATCATTCATTCTTTTGGTTTCCTGTTAGTGGAGTTGGATAACTGATACCCTTTCAGCCCGCCAGCTGATTGGCTGAAAGCCAAAACAAAGATAAGCAAAATAGCTGACTAAAGCCAAGGTCTGTGTACGATGGGATGCTAAAATTGTGATCTCGTTCCATGACAATTTAATTAACAAATTTCAGAGGAAGCTAAGCTTCGTTGATAATGATGATAATAATGATAATAATAATGATGATGATGATGATGATGATGATGATGATGATGATAATAATAATAATAATAATAATAATAATAATAATAATAATAATAATAATAATGATGATGATGATGATGATGATGATGATGATGATAATAATAATAATAAATGGATTAAGCAATACCGGTAAAACAAATTGTTTAGAACCGATCAAAAAAGATTTTACCAAGAGATTAATGAAATTAAAAAACGTGAAAATTAGTCCGTGATGCTGATGAAAGTCGACGTGTCTGGTGTAAGATGTGGAGTAAGCAAGAACAACATAATACTACAGCTGAATGGCTCTGCAGCCTGAAGCAAACAACTTCTTATCCCCAGTAAGAGGGTTCTCCTTTACAGAAGACAGTATCAGAAATATGTGTAAAATGATAAGCAATTGGAAAGCAGCAGGACCTGTTGGGATAAAAAAAAGTCCACTAGTTACCATAAACTGACTGCAGAAAAATTCAATACATTGATAAATGGAGAAGAAGAAATCCAGGGCTGGTTGACAAAAGGACTAATGGTGTTGTGCCTGAAATGCTACTGATAATTACAGACCAATTTCCTGCCCCCCCACCATTAATGTGTAAGTTATTGTCAGGGGGAATTGCAAAAGAACTGTATAAATTTTTGATGAGAACTATATATTACCGACGGAACAAAACGACTGTAAAAGGAAATACAGAGGTACCAAAGACCAACTATTGATAGATACAATGGTAATGCAAGATTGTAAACGAAGAAGAACAAAACTAGGAATGGCCTGAATTGACTATTGCAAAGCTTATGATATGATTCCACTTTCGTGGATAATGAGTGCTTAGATCTGTTTGGAATTGCGAGGAATGTAACGTTTTTTAATGAAGAGAAGAATGGTGGGATGGAAAACTGAACTGACATCTTACGGAAAAAGCTTGAGCACTCTGGGTATCAGTAGAGAAATTTTCCAGGGTGATAGCATATTTCCGTTGCTTTTTGCTCTCTGCATGATACCCCTGTCCTTGGTACTTAGGTAAACGAACCTGAGATACCAACTATAAGAAAAATCCCAAACAATCAACCGCCTACTCTTGGATGATCTGAAACTGTATGGCAAAGATGAGACACGAGTGAGTTTCTTGCTGAACACGGTCCACTGTTTTAATACTGACATTAGAATGGAATTTGGACTCAAGAAGTGCAAAATAATTTACCTAAAAAGAGGCAAGGTACAGTCCCTAGCGGTAATAAAATTACCGAAAATATGATTTAAACACATTGAAACGGAAGGATACTAATAGCTTGGTGTACTAGAGTTCAATGAGATAATGGAAAAGGAAATGAAAGAACAACTAAGGATGGAGTATTTCCGAAGACTGAGGTTGGTGTTGCACTCAAAATTGACTGGATGAAATAAAATCCAAGCAGTTAATACGTGGGCGAGAGCATCATTTCGGTATGGATCGGGAATTATAAAATGGCAAAAAAAAAAAAACAGAAGTGCAGAAAATGGATACCAAGACCAGGCAACACTACTGATAGCGACAAGTGCAGAATGTGTGGTGAGAGGGGTGGAACGGTATGGCACATCGTTAACAAATGCCCGAAATTGGCACAACGCAAATACAAAAGATGCCATGACAATGTGGCAAGAACGATCCATTGGGAGCTCTGTGGAAATCACGACCTACAAAGAGCAAAGACGTGGTATGAGCAAACTCCAGGAGTCACCGAAAATGAGAACTGCAAAATTTTATGGGATGCAATGATCCAGTGCGATCGCCTGACCAGACATCGGAAACCGGACATTGTTGTGGTGAATAAAAAGGAAAGAACATGTATGATAATCGACATAGCATGCCCTGGTGACAACAGGATCAATGTGATAGAAGGAAAAATAAACAACTATGACGATTTGCAATGGGAAATACGAAGGTTGTAGTCAATGAAGAGAGTTGACGTGATACCAACAGTAATTAACGCACTTAGAAGTATCAGCACTCAACTACCAACATGACTAAAAGAGATTGGTGCAAGTGTGAAGGTAGAACACCCACAAAAATCAACATTACTTAGAAAAGCAAGAATTCTTCGCAGGGTTCTTGAAGCATGATCAGTTAGCAAGTGTCACTTTAGTCTGCTGGCTGTGGACAGCTGACACTTTCTATCATAGCCAGCAAAATAGCTCTGAGTTTTCATATAATAATAATAATCCTTTCAACTGGAGACACAAGGTCTAAAATTTGTGGGGACGGGACTTAATTTATCGACCCCGAAAGGATGAAAAGCAACGTCGATCTCGGTGTAATTTGAACTCAGAACGTAGCGACGAGCGAAATACCGCTAAGCATTTCGCCCAGCGTGCTAATGATTTTGCCAGATCGCCGCCTTAATAATAATAATAATAATAATAATAATAATAATAATAATAATAATAATAATAAAAATTTATTTCTACTCTAGGTACAAGGCCCGAAATTATCGACCCAGTACGCAACTGGTACTTAATTTATCGACCCCGAAAGGATG
>NC_068988.1:45308093-45309287 GCF_001194135.2 Octopus bimaculoides | reverse complement strand
GAAGAAGAAGAAGAAGAAGAAGAAGAAGAAGAAGAAGAAGAATGATATGATGATGATAAAATTGTGTCTTGAAACAAGACCATTATTTTAACTTCTTTTGCAGGGGTCTTGTGATTTAGTTAGCCATCTTTTTTATCTTTCTCCATCCTGGCCTACAGACAAACTGCTGAATGACTGTATGAATGTCAAGAGACCAACTCTACTGGCAAGAAACCTAAGTTATTAACGATAAGAGTTTGATTATAATTTAATGGGTGTATGGTGTTTGTGTATGAAAAGGTATTTCACTCCAGGACTGTTTGTTGTGTTGTACAGTTGTACACATCAATGAATTGGAAACAATGTCGTTTTGTTTCTAGCTTGCTAATGTGTATGGATGATCGAGCGGTTAAATAGAATGAGAATGTGGTTTTGGATTTGTTTTCCTTAGTTATCACACACACAAATAAACACATACAAGTTTCTGTACACTACCAACACAAAGTTATATTGAGCACTTTTATATTTCACTAGCTTCAAAGCTGCACTCCGTGCAGACTTTTATGCTGGCTCCTGAAGAGAGCTAATTAAGCCTGCGGCCCAAAACTAAAGAGAGCTAAATAGCATGACTATAATACGTATATAATTACTATATTCTCCGGTGGTGCTTGATCAGAGGTTAAGGACAGATGGGAATTAATTCTGTAAGGCAATCATTCTATTGTTCCAGTCCCAACTCTAATTCCAACTGTTGGCCAGTTTGTCTCAAAGGTTTTATCTCTATGTAAAATTAACGAAGCAAATGTCATTTATCTCCCCGATGATCTTTGACGTCATCTGATAAAAGCCAACCAAGATGGCGTGAATAAGCCATGCTTCACCTGCTAGAAGTAGCAACCCAAATGCTTTTAAATCAGATCCCAGTGCTGGATGTTCAGGAACCAAACGAAGGGCAGATTTTCAATCATTGACGCTGTACTGAATTCATCCGCCTTTTGACAGATTTATGTTCTTTGTCCTGTAGGGAACCCAACGGAAATCACCATCCTTACCGAATAGGTTTCGTACGGTTGCCGATTTAGCCATCAACAGCTCGCTCATGCCACAAGTTGTCATACTAAGAGTAGCACTAAAAGAGATCTAACATATATGGATGTGTTTGAGGAGACTGGCGTGTGTATATATATATATATATATATATATATATATATATAT
>NC_068988.1:45307144-45308032 GCF_001194135.2 Octopus bimaculoides | reverse complement strand
AGAGAGAGAGAGAGAGAGAGAGAGAGAGATAGATAGATAGGTAGATAGATAGAAGTCAAGGTAGAAAATGCTAAAGTAATTTTATCATAAAAATCATTTTAGTACTGGTTTCAGTCATTGAGACTTTTTCAACTCGAAGTATGACAAACAATTAAATTTTGGAAAAATTAAATGAAAAGTTTTTTAAAAGAATATTCGCATAGTAGTCAAATACAGGGGGCATTTTCCTTGTTTCTGCCTGTCTTTCTTCTTTACTCTTGTTGGTTCGAGGTCATTGTGAATTCTTGGCAGAGACCATTTAACATCTAACTACTATCATACCACTCCCACTTTTATTATTGTTCTTTGTCTTCTTCTGCTCCTTCTTCTTCGTCTTCTTCTTCCTCTCCGCTACCTCCTTTTTTGCTTTACTACCACTGCTGCTTACAATAACACCCACGCAAATATTAAAAAAAACAATACATTCAAAAGAGATATCTCAAGAATTCAATCACTACTACCATCCATAACAAGTCACTTTCAGGGCACTTGACCATCTAACATCCTACTGCTATCATACCACTCCCGCATTCTTCTTCTTCTTCTTCTTCTTCTTCTTCTTCTTCTTCTTCTTCTTCTTCTTCTTCTTCCCTGCCAAGAATTCACAACGACCTCGAACTAACAAGAGTAAACAAGAGAGACAGAAACAAGCAGTAACAACGAAAATGCTCCTTGTATTTGAACACTATGCAAATATTCTTTTAAAAACAGTTTTCATTTAACTTTTCTAAAGTTTCATTGTTTTCTATACTTCGAGTTGAAAAAGTCTCAATGACTGAAACCGGTACTAAAATGTTTTTTATGATAAAATTATTTTAACGTTTTCTACCTTAACTTTTTTTTCTTATA
>NC_068988.1:45305430-45306897 GCF_001194135.2 Octopus bimaculoides | reverse complement strand
GAGAGAGAGAGCGAGAGAGAGAGAGAGAGAGAGAGCGAGAGAGAGAGAGAGAGCGAGAGAGAGAGAGAGAGCGAGAGAGAGAGGGGGTACCAAAACTATACAGAGTTATACTACCAGTGGCCTAGCATGTAAAAAAGTCAATAGACAACATATTCCATATAAAGAAATCTTGTTAACCACAGAGATACGTTTGGTCTTTAAGTTAATTGTTTTTACATCTGGTTAGTGTTCGTCACCAGATATTGACAATCTTAGTGAAATGTAACGTTTACAATAAGTCTCTCTTCAATTCACAAACATGGAGACGCTGCAATGGAGCCACAATACAGACGACTGATTTGCTAGAAATAGTAACTAAATCTTTCTGAAATCACAATGTAATAGCTAAATAAAATGATGGACACATTTGATAAAGCAGTGCTCGGTATATAGACTGGCTTTAAAAGAAAAGATAAGGATCAGGAGAAGGCTTTCGATTATTTTCCCTGCCGATGAGGGCTGAACGGAATCTAAGCGCTATAATGCAATGATGATGATAAGGAATACATCGATGACAAGAATGAGGGTTATGGTGACAGTGAGAATAGCATGGACAACGAATGGTCCCGTTAGAATGGAACCACAACATAGACGACTGACTTGCTAGAAATAACAACTAAATCTCTCCAATATCACAATCTTAATAAAATGAAGGCCACATATAATAAAGTAGTGCTTGGTACAATCATCACAAGAAAGCCTTTCATTTTTCTTCTTTTTTATCTTCCCGACAAACAACAATAATAATGCAATGATTGATGATCATCATCATGACAACGACGACGATCATGTGGGTAATGGTGACGGTAGGGACATTGACAACAATGATAACAATACAAAAACAACTAATGGTATAGCGGCATAGTAGATGTATGTAATAGAAAGAAACTAAAATAGCTGCGTACAAAAATCATGTCTGGGTCGCAGACTCGGGTCAATTGACGCCCATCTCTATAGGTTTTGGCAGTTACCACATGTCCGAAATACACCGATTATAAGTTCTTGATAGAGTCTATATCATAACAATAGAAGCTTGTCGATTTGTTGGAGACCAGCATTTACAATAGTGAATGGAGAAATATCAGATATAAATAATGACGATAATGTGTATTACTTAACTATTTCATTGCTGTCAAATTTGTACCAGACTACAATAACAGAACAAAACAACAAAAATGTTGCCACTCTGTAACTGTCCAGAATCTTATGTAAAACACTATTGGAATAAATAGACGACTGTTCATATATATACAAACATGCATACGTATATAAATATATACATATGTTTACACACACATGTATATATGCATATATATATATGTGTGTGTATATATATATATATGTATATATGTGTGTGTGTATATGTATGTATATAAAATATATGTATATATATACATATATGTACGTGTATATCTATCCATCTTTATA
>NC_068988.1:45304993-45305284 GCF_001194135.2 Octopus bimaculoides | reverse complement strand
ATATATATATATATATATATATATACACATAAATGTACGTACACATATATCTGATCTATGAATGCATATGCATATGTGTATACATAGGCAAATGTATATAAATATCCAAACATAAACATATTGATATATTGTCTATATGTGTATATACACATAAGATATGCATATAGAAAATACACTTAAATTATATATATTCTCACCTCTATGCAAATATATATAGATATATATGTGCACACACACACACACACACACACACACACACACACACACACACACACACACACACACACACAC
>NC_068988.1:45303278-45304478 GCF_001194135.2 Octopus bimaculoides | reverse complement strand
ATACTCACGCATAACCTATATGTATGTATATACACATGCACTCATATATCATACTTATTTTTCTTAATACAAGTATAACGTATATAAATATATGTATACACCACAAACATACATATAAACAACCATCCATAAATACAAACATACGTACGTGCATACATATTCATATTGTTTAATACAAACCTATTCTTATATGAATTATGTTGTTGTTAGTGAATATCTTATATGAAACTATACATATAAGCACACACACACACACTCACACACACACAAATATACACACACTTAAATTTTATAAAGCCATCTATTTATTACCACCTCCACCGCCGTCGTCATCGTCAACGTTATCGTCGTGACGACCATCAGCACAGATATTATCAACAACAACTATATAGACATCATCAACATAATTTCCTCAAATACAAACTCTAGTCATACCGACACCAATATACTGAAAATTACGATGTGTACCACTACCTCTACCGCTATCACCACCACTACCACAACTAGCACCATCACCACCACAACCAATACCATCTTTCGTATCAACACCAATGATATCAACATTATCTCATTTCTAACATGGTTCACATTAACACCACCAACACCATCATAGCCAAAAGTCTCATCATATACCGCCACCGCCACCATCACCACAACCATCACCACCACCATCACCATCACCATCATCACCACCACCATCATCATCATCATCATCATCGTTATAATATATTTATATAAAACCATTCAAGTTTATATATGGGAAAGGAAAATAAAGAAATATATCCCCACAAATACAAAGACAATCTGGAAACCTCTCCATATTTATCCGAAGAACGCCATTTATTGGCATGTCTCAAGAAATTCTTTGACATTCAGCTCTAGTAAAGCCTTTGCACATTGCTTTTTTTTATACTTTCAGTAATAGAGGGCAATGATAGATCAATAATATCATACTTAGATTTTTGTAATCTCTTTACGTATCATACTCACACGCCTATGAACACATCGGCGTGCACACATGAATGCTCACATACAAAAATATGTGCATGTGTATACATACATACATACATACATACAAATATATATATATATATATATATATGGTGGCGGTGCCCCAGCATGGTCACAACCTTAGGGCTGAAATGTATAAAAGAATATATGTATATATACACACACATGCATGCACGCACATAATATATA
>NC_068988.1:45287549-45303114 GCF_001194135.2 Octopus bimaculoides | reverse complement strand
TATATATATAAATATAAATAAATGCACGTGTGTGTGTGTGGATAACAGAAATATTTCCTGTATGAAGAATTTAGAAAAAAAAAACGTCTATGAACAAGGAAAAAATATACTATCTGGTTTAGAGTGTCGATATATTAAATATCTTGTACTTAGATCAAATTATCACAGTAATATAGTAGTTTACTTATGAATACTAACATACAGATAAACAGATATTTGCCTAGATATATTTTGATATATATTGAGCATTTCATATACTAAATACATGCACAGTTAGTATAGCAGTGTCTCATATGTGTGATATGATGAGTTGTAAATTTTCAGTCAAATGAAATTATTCAAGCAATTATTAGGAAAATTCTTCTCGGGATATTGAATATGTAACATCAAACAAGGGAAATAACTCAAACCGAATCTGTTGATTAAAAGGTTTTGACACCACAGACAATGCTTATTAAAGTGAAAAATCATCTTTAAAATCAGATGATGTAAACAACGAACTTATGTGTTCTCATGAGATATCAACTAACCTGGAAAAATTGATGGCGATCAATGTATGTAGAAATAGAGGGAATATGTTGATGCTGATTAAGAAAACCCACAACATGGCAGAGGAGGAAAATACTCCGGAGAAGTGTTCTGAATACTAGATACAAGCACAATAGAGTCTCACACATGGAATATGATAAGTTTTAACAATGCGATCATCTGAGATTAATCAAGCAAATAGTTGACAATTTTCTCTCTAAGAATGCTGAAAATCCCAAAATGAAGAAAATAGTTCAGTTAATGGAAACTGTTAGACAATACATGCAATGCAAAATGTAGAAAACCTGGTCTTCAAAGATCTTTATATCCATTATATATACGTATATATACTACTATGAACAGAGTGGTGGCTGCAAGAGTTACAAAATAGCCCTGTAGCAGAAACAGCAGTGTGGCACTGATAGTTATCAACGCTCTTTGCTTCTCCCGAGAGAAAGAACTCACAGAAAGTGATAGTGATAGTGATAAATTATCGCCACGGGAGCTATGCAAGGATTTCCAAGAGTGGGGAAAGATAATAATTTCTTTCAGATGAATAAACAGATACCGACACATGGCAACAGAAATACAATCCTGAATATTGAAGACATTTGTGGCATGTTATGCAATAACCACAATTGCTTAACAATCCGCCCCACTAAAAAGAAATACATTAAATTTGCAATTCGGTAAAAACAATAAGAACACAACCTCTGGCTACTAATTTCTAAATACCTATGCTGTTAATAATAAATGTCTTGAAGAGTCTGATAATTTATTTTCTCCATCGCAGTCAAATCTAATTTTCGTCCTAATGGTACCGATTATACATTTTTAACTGCAACTCTATTCAAAATTAAATATTATCATCATAATTATACTTTCAGAAATTGGAAGAAATTGGACACCATGCTGGTCACTTATATCTGCTTATCTAAAAACTAAGAACTCAGCCAAAATATTTCTTGTGCCAATAAATTATTTTGTCGTTTATGCGTACTTGAGAAACGTTTTCTGCTAATACACTGCACTAACACATTGAAGAAACAGAGAATTATTATCTCATTGCTTGCAGGGATGCTGTTATCTTCTAAATACCACGGCGACATGTCTCATACGACATTATTATCATTTTCAAAAATAATGAGATCTTTTCCCCTTTTATCATATCTCTCTCATTTTTAAGAAACATATATCGATATATTAACAAATTTACACATACACTGAACCGACAAATACCCCTACATGCATATTTTATAACTTGACATTATTCTTCTACTAATTAATAATTCTGAACGATCACAAATTTACAATATCGTGCAGCAATTTAAACCGTAATTTGTAACAGTAAATCATAATGTCTCACTAAACCGATGAATGCTCATAAATTTTTTTTCTGCATTACCTGGTTTGTCACAGAATGGCAAAACTCCAAGTTATAATGTTATAGTGTAATCATTAGTTAATAATTAACATACACACAAACACAAACATACCACACACACACATACATTGCATGCTTCTAACCATGCTTTTTATACACACAAACTTGTGTGTATGTAAAACATGGTTAGAAGAATGCAATAGTTAGCACACATGAGAAAAACACAGTCTCGCAAAACGATACTTCCAGGAATAATATACCGGATAACGACTCGAGATCAAACTAATCAAAACGGATAATAATAATCTTTACTTCCATACACTATAATATATTCGATCCAATAGAAAAGGATATGACTGCTGGACCAAAAGAGATATTGAAACATGCAGTAATTATCAAAAAAGTATAATGTTATTCTGCTTACAATTTGTGGACGCATATTATACTTCAAAGGAAATCAAAATTGAAAATATTTTCCTTCGCATAAAATGTATATGCCTGGGTGATATGACAGTTTTATTCATTTTCTAATATAAAGGACGCTAGCATCTAATACCTTTAAATAATTGTTCAAATCCTTTATTACAAATAAGAAACAGATTTAATATATTTCAATGAGTATTTAAGTCCTAGATTAAGAAATGCACAACACCACGTAAACTCGATTAAATAGAAATCTAATTGTGTACGATGCGCATCAGTTTCCTTTGGTTTCTTCATTTCATTTCTCTCTCTTTTTCCCCTCAATTCTACAGCAAATCAACATACTATTTACACTGGATGCATACATTATCTAGACAGCATTCTGCTGTCCAAGATTTATTTAACTATTATTGTTGAATACTTTCATTGCTTCTTATTTTTTGTTTATTGTTTATTTTCTGGGAAAACATTTTCACTCTTTTGCAAAAGAAAAATGCTTTCACCTTCACTTTTTGCAAAGTAAACACTTTATTTTCATGAGGCAGCAGATAATAATCAGAAAGGAAGGCATTCCAGTTTTTTTCTTTTTTTTTCTTTTTGCTTGTTATCTTTTATCTTTGTAAACTTTTGAAAATTTTCGGCACTCCAAGTTTTATTCTCATTTTACATTATTTTCTTACATTTTTTTCAAAGTTTGCACGATAAATTTTATTCTCACTTCACATTTAAATAAATTTCAGTTTGAAACGAAATTAAAGACTTGAATACTTGAAACGATAAGAGAAGAAAAATGAGATGATACAGGCTAAGGATGAGAAAAAGAAACAAAGACAGGAAATAAATGTTATAAGACTAAACCAACGGATAAGAAAAGCCAACATGACTGAGCTGAAATGGGCAAGATACCTAAGGTGTCAAAGAAAAAGTCAACAGATATGATGAGAAAAGATGGACGATGAAAAGCTGAGAGAGTGGAAAGCAATGAAATGATATGAATGAAGAACAGTGGGCAGAATATCAAGAAAACTTTGAGAAAGGAATCGAGCACAACAGGAAAACACAAACAAAGAATGTTTAAGAAATTTATCAAGCAAAAAGATAGCGTCAGAGATGGTATTGTGTATTTATGATATGACCTTAAAATGAAGAAGTGGTAATTGAAACACACAACATCAGAGAAATGGGCAAAACATGTCCTCATTATAACACTAGGATTCAGAAATAGTGATAAATTGCGATTTTCTCTTCAGCAGCCTTATCCTGATGAACTCCAGTTAATATTTGATGGGAATAATGAAGGAGCTAATAAATTCAAGAAAATATCTGAAATAATTATAGCTGTTAAGTTTCTTTATTTAGTGCATAATTTACTAGATCTGAAGAAAAAGGCTTTATAATTTTACAATTCAAGGGAAAACAAACTACCTCTATTCTGCACCTGAAAATGATTGCAAGCTTTACATTATTGAATCTAATGAAGATTTACTATAACAGATAGAAGCACCTCACAATTCAGAATGTTTGCCCGGTGTGGTGACTATAATAAAATAAATTATGATGTTTTAGAACTTATACAATGGGTGAGCAGATCTTGAAGAACAGGAAAATATTGCCTCCCGAAAATATGAACTACGCTTCAGTGGAAACCTTAATATAAGGCGGCACAATTTTCCAACAAGCGATGAGATTGCCTCTGCGTTTATAAGTGAAAATGCTACTCCTCCAGAAATAATACATTCAAGGACCTTGTATTTATCTTGCCATCTCGATCCATTGTGTTACTGTCTATGATTTTCCTATATGTATTTTAGCTGGCACGATGATATGCAATATATTGAAGAACTATGAACCTGTGTCCGAAATTAGGCGAATACAACAGAGTTCCACCGTTCTGGATATATATATATATATATATATATATATATATATATATATATATATATATATATATATATATATATATGTGTGTGTGTGTGTGTGTGTATATATATATATATACTCTTTTACTTGTTTCAGTCATTTGACTATGGCCATGCTGGAGCACCGCCTTTAGTCGAGCAAATCGCCCCAGGACTTATTCTTTGTAAGCCTAGTACTTATTCTATCGGTCTCTTTTTGCCGAACCGCTAAGTTGTATGTATGTATGTATAAATGTAAGAACTTACTGTGGACAAGGCTGCGTGGCGTTCAATTATAAATAAGTTTTAAAATACACATTGGGTACAGGACATCACCTACGAGTAGGTGAGAAATTTTGAAAGGTTATAGAATAAGTTAAAGAGAAGAAAATAGTAACAGAGAAAAACGTGTCGAGAGTTGAAAGAATATGGAAATGACGTCCAGCTAGTTGAACGTCGCATCCAAAAAAGTCAGATTCGAGAAAAAGGCCTATAATCACATGTGATCAATCGACAGAATGGAAGTGGGACAAGAGAGTGGATGAGGGCAAGAAACAAAGAGGCTGAGGCGATCGGAGAAGGAACGAAAGATATTAGGGAATGAAAGAAAATCAAAGGGGGAGAGGGAGAAAAATAAAATATAGAGGATTATACGGAGATAGAGAGACAGAAAGAAAACATAGTGTAGAGTCACAGAAATTGTATATAAATATAAGAACTTACTGTCCACTCGTTGGTGATGTCCTATACTTAATGTGCATTTTTTATTCATTTATAATCGAACGCCACGCAATCTTGTCCACAGTAAGTTCTTACATTTATATACAATTTCTGCGACTTCACACCCCGTTTTCTTTCTTTTTCTCTATCCCTCTATAAGCCTCTATATTTTCCTTTAATCCTCCCCCCTCTTTGTCTTTCTTTCACTCCCTACTGTTTTTTTTTCTTCTTTCTTCTCCTCACTCCCTTTGTTTCTTTCTCTCATCCTCTCTTTCTTTCTTTCCCCCCTTCCATTATGCCTGTTGATCACACGTGATTATAGGCCTTTTTCTCGCCGCTGACATTTATTTGTCTATCTCCTTAACTTCTTGGAGATTTTCGGTATAATTATACTAATGTGTCCACCTGTTCTAATTTAATTAAATTCTATGTCTTTGTGCAGCTGAGGATTGCTCTGCATTTTAAATTGATGTAATGACTGGATTGTTCAATTAAATGGAGTTGCATGAAACGATCGTACTGCATTACCTCTGGATATCTTTACTTTGAAATTGTATTGATAATACCGTGCTAAATTCTGGTGCCTCAACTTAAGTACCACGTTCACCTGAATCTATCTATCTATCTATCTATCTATCTATCTATATATATATATATATATATATATATAAATGATATTACAAAAAAACTGTTGCGCATTTAACAAGACTACTAAGTGAGTAAATATATATTTCCTTGAATTATTATATATTTGCCTGCCTGAGAAAAAAATCGCATGCGCTTCTCCCACTAATCCAGTTGAATAAAACAACCAGTATTTGAGAACAAAGTTCAGACAAATAACCAGTCATTGTACGACTACTATAAGTGACATGTTCAAAGCACAGATAAAAATCGTGAAACGATGGAAACATTTCGTGAGAAGTTATCCTAATCTCATTTTTAGCATACATATGCAGAATGCCTGGGCGTTTGAAACCAAACTAAATAATGCCTGAAAGGAAGAATTTACCGCAGTTACTCTATTATTTTCTGTAGTTATGAGAATTAACTATCAATCATTCTTATTTTCATTTTAAACAAAACGCTTCAACTATAGTTTACTCTATCCTACTTCTGGAAAACGATGTAACACAATTTTAATGAAAGCATCTAATCTAATCTGAAACAAATTAATTGTGATATAATTAATTATCTACTACTTTGCATTGGTGAGACACGTTATGCTGAAGCAATCTGCAGATAACGATAATTAAATATAGAGAAAAAATATGTATTTCCTTTAATTATATTTATTTAAATAAAAAAAATATGGCTTTCAAGGTTCTTTTTTCCAGTACTAGATAAATGAATGTGCGTGTATGTCTGTGTAAATGTATGTGTGTGTGTGTGTGTAAGTGTGTGTGTGTGCACGCGTGTGTACCTAGAATCTTGATAATCAAAAGAGTTTTGTTATTTCCTAATTTTAATTTTCAGCTTACGAATGATAAGTAATACTACGCCCCTATAAATTCTGAATATTTTCTCTAAATCATTAGATTATTTTATCTTCATATATAAAACAGAGTTTGCGTTTACGTGTGCGCGTATGTTCATTATGGATTTGAAAACTGACTTGCCGATTTTGACGTAGGAGGTATCAAAAGATTCAGTAATCTTTCGGCTACCAAATAAAGTGTTTTTTGCACAACTCTTTTTTACAACAAAAATAACCTCACAAACAAGGTTGGGTTGCACAATTTTGAGGTTTACAGCTAAGGGAGGCAAATCTACCTGAACAATATGCCTTACATAGAGCATAATGAGAAAATGTTTAAAATACATGGAGTTTTACCAGTGAATGAAACTTCGAAGATATACCGTCAACTTTATTTGTATTATTTAGTAAATAATATTTTAATGTGAAGTACGTTTGTCTGTATTTTATGTAGCCCAGAATTATCTCTTAGATAGCAGACCCATTGCATTGTTTTGGGAGTTTGTTCTCCTTGAAATACTGTAAATCTGTCTTTCTTTTTATGAAAGAGTGTGTTTTAAGAGATTTGACTGCTATTTGTAGTAGCTCAAGTTACCACAGACACACCTGTGTGTATGTGTGTGTGTGTGTGTGAGGAGAGAGAGAGAGAGAGAGAGAGAGAGAGAGAGAGAGAGAGAGAGAGAGAGAGAGAGAGAGTGAGTGTGAGTGTGTGTGTGTGTGCTTTTTTCTCAGAATATTTTGCACAATAATTTTTTAAGAAATCTGGACATCTCTCTTACTGTTAACCATTCATCTTCAAATTACAATTTTTAATTGCTGGAAGTCAAGCAGACTGAGATGTACATATACTGTTATTGTATCGAGTGAAAGTTCAATACGAAGTTTTGAACACATTATCTTGTGGTTAGTAACCCGTTACCTTAAATTTAGAGCCATTAAGTCATTAAACACTATTTTACAGGATTTAGTTTTTCGACTGTCGACATGATGGGGTATCACCTTCAAGAATTTAATTGATCATACTGACCTCAGTACGTATTTCAATCTGGCATTTATTTTATAGATTTCTGCTTCATGAACTGCTAGCTTTCAGACATAGTGGGACAGAATACTCAATTTGACAACAAATGAAAACACACACATACATTAGGTGCAAGGATGACTGTGTGGTTGGGAAGATACAATGTAGCTGTAGGTCATAACACCCGGGCAACGCCTGGGTGCATTGCTAGTCTATTATAAACTACATTTAATATTGAATTTTGAGTCAGACAAGTCAATGCAATATATAGCGTAAACATGTAATGTAATCTTTTGCACACCGTCACAAGCTTTTCAAATCCTGTTGCATTTCAAATGAACTGTTTGGTCCTTCCGTGTCGTCGCGGTGCATAGGTCAACCTATTATTTTTGGTTGTAAATTATGGTTTGAAAAATGTGTCTTGTATATCAGATAATACGATAAATGAAACTCTTGTAATCAAATAAATCCAAAAAGAAAAACTGAAACTATGTACACACGATTTTGTACACACTTTGTACCGTATGGTTACACTCTCATGACATAATAGGTAATAAAATATTTTGTAATATACGCTCCCTTAGATTGATAATTTACAATGTTAACGTTTAGAAATGATTTTGTTTTGAGAGAAGTGTTTCTCTCTAAACAAAATTTCTACAATTTTATTTATTCGTACTTTATTATAGATGTGTCCTTTTCTTATATGCTTTATACCAAGAACATCATTTGAAGCAATTACACTTTAATAGTTCCATTTCATTTTTCTAATTATTTATTTAGATCCCCTGAGAAATATATCTGAGTAACAGCTACTGTTCATTTTCGATCTCCTTAGTTTAGTTTATTTGGTATCTTGTCCTCATATAATATATTATATTTTAAAATAAAATATAATAATATAATATCATTTTAAAATATAAATATTGTATTAATTCCGTTGATCAGAACATTAAGTGACTGCCCCTTATACAACAATATATCGAGAAATGTTCTTCACGGTTAATAGCAGAAACTTAAATTTATATGTTATTCATATCCCACGAGCGTAAATTCAGAATTTGTCTAGTTTAGTATTCATTCTCAATAATTTTATGATACGCTATATTACAGCTTAATATATTATTGTACCTGAAAGAATTGTAACGAATTATGAAAACTCTGCTGTTTAAATCTTAGAAAATACATTATATTTTAGGCAAATTAATTCCCCTTTATATCACCTAAAGGAAACTTAACCTAACTTGTCTACATCTTGTGATCACAACAATTATATAAGTCCACTATAGTAAGTATGCAAACCATTTCAAGCTTTAGACAGTTGTTACAACTGTCTTACGTAAGTTCATAAATGTTATCCAAACGGGACATTATGACACAAGATTCGATATAGAATTTTAAATAGTCCGGTCACGTGCTAGTAACATTTGGATAATTATGGTTAATCATTAATGAAAATGATAAATACAGTGAGCTGATGTTGACATCTACTTTGCTCCAACCATAAAAGATAGTGTTGCTCGCGGTTTCGAATTGCCTTCGCGATTCTGCAACTTCTGCGTGATAGTATCGTACTATTCATTTAATTGCTGTGAGGATTAGCATGATTTAGTAGTGCTGGCAGCCTAAGAGATGTTGGCGATTGAATAGAAGAAATAGCTTTTTGCAGAAATCGTTGATATCGACGTGTTAGTAACATTACTACAGAAGATCGTATGATCAACTGGTACTTGTACAAGAATTGAAAAAAAAGCTGGAACATTCATGACAGTGTAGTAATTCCAATCCTAACTGCTCGGTCAGGCATCAGGAGTGAACCGCCACAGTTTCACGTGATTGATCTATAATTGACCAATCAGTATGAAGCTGTAGCGTGATATGGTTTCTCTGATGTTTTAGAATTTACCTTCTTGTCGCCCATATAAACCGATTGGCGCTTAATTCTCTAGGCAGACGATCTCTGACATTCGAGCAGACAGCTTCAGATTTTGCGCAGACGATTTCGGGTTCTCGGACTGTCCGATTCTGAGCATTCACTATAAGTAGCTTCTACGGACACGGCATGGTTTTTCTTCTCCTCCCAGCCGGCAATTATTGATATTTTTCATTGTATATACCCGACACCAAATATCATATTCGTCAATAAATATTATTGTTAAAGGTTTGTGAGGTTGCTTCACTTCAGCTATTATTCACACAGCCAACGACATTCCGTCGTCCATGGTGACTCGGACGTTTAAAATATATCATTATCAGCCAGCTTAACACGAGCGACCAAGCAATTCCTCGACAACATTAATATGATTAACAATTGTGCATGGAAAAATTTTTTAAGTTATTTGTTCAACAAAAGATAACTCGTTTTTTAAACACAGGTTGAATCTAAGCTGGGTTCCTTTCCGCATGAATTATCTCTCCAACCCTGTAAAATGCGCTTGCTGCTACTCATTGTCTGCTAAATTCCTTCACTAGTGATAACTTATATGCACGAAATATATTTTGATGAATTTAAAGGGCCTTTTAGGAAATATTGAAATCTTCCAAATGATAGAGTAAAACATTTTAATGCAGAATTGGTTTTAATAGTGTTTTTCTTTAACGCTATCAGATTTAAACTGGTACTGTAGGCAGGACTTAAATATTTTAGCAACCAAAGGCGTTTTAACCAGTTATTTTTGTTAAATGAAGTTTGGTACAATGCTCATACCACTGTCACTGGAACGCCAAATGAAGAGATGAAAACAAGACATTTCTTTGTTTTCTTGGCTCGTACTGAAACATAAAAATATTTTATTTCATCTAGTGTGAGTTTGCTATAACCAATACATTTTCATCATTATAAATGTTTCACAATGGTATATGTTGGTACTTATTTGGTGTAAGCTGAGCTGCATGTAAAATCATAATGAACAGACACAAACATTGCTATTTTTTACTGTACGATTTATTGAACACGATATCAATTGAATATAAACTACTAATAACTGCCAGTAGAGAATTTAGAGGTTGGAATGGAACATGTAATGGCTAATTAGGCTCGTAATACCGGAAGGGCTAGTTTGCAAATATGAAGAATTCCTTTTCATCTCTAGCTGGATTCCGCTAAAGAAAACTTGGAGTTACTGGGCGAAAAGTGAGGTGTTTGTTTTC
Organism: Octopus bimaculoides; assembly: GCF_001194135.2. NCBI lineage: Eukaryota > Metazoa > Mollusca > Cephalopoda > Octopoda > Octopodidae > Octopus > Octopus bimaculoides. Next base: position 45,292,513 of record NC_068988.1, on the reverse strand, counting down.
TGCTGAGTCTGTCATATCTCAACGATTGTTCTGGCTTTCAAGGCAAGAGGCGAAGAATTTGTTCTCTGGAGTTCTCCCAAATCTCTTCCGTTTGTTATTGGCATGAAACTATTTATAATTAGAGCAAAGCAAATGAATCTCAAGGGCACTTGAGATGACGTTCAGGATATGGCTGCCAACTGATTGGTCGAAAAGTGTGTGATATGCGTGTGACCAACTGTCATCGACTTGGTATGTATCTAAAATATGTTAGGTTTCATTCTTGCTCTCACTACAAATATACTTCTTGTCTACATATAGACTTTCAAAAGTTTTATTTTTAAATCATTTATCAGTACAAAGAGTGCCTTTGCATATTGTTTTAGCTTACTTTTCATTTAACTGGACAAATTCTATTAAGATTAAGCTACTAAGACTACCTAGATTAAGCCACCATTGGACTTGTCACGAAAACTGGTAATGTTGGTTTACTGGCTGCATGTAAATGATGAACAACACTCGTGAACAATCATTCTTTTATCCCCTTATTTGTTTCAGTCATTTGATTGTGGCCATGCTGGAGCACCGCCTTTTAGTCGAACAGATCAATCCCAAGACTTATTCTTTGTACTTATTCTATCGGTCCTTTTAGCCGAATCGCTTATTTATGGGGACGTAAACACACCACCATCGGTTATCAAGCGATGGTCGGGGGACAAATATATACATATCTATGTATGTGTGTATATATATATATATATATATATATATATATATACGAAGGGCTTCTTTCAGTTTCCGACTACCAAATCTACTCACAAGGCTTTAGTCAACCCGAAACTATAGTAGAAGATACTTGCTCAAGGTGCCACGAAGTGGGACTGAACCCGGAACCATGTGGTTGGGAAGCAAGCTTTTCACCACACTGCTACGCCTGCGCTTATACAGAAGATTTATCAACCGAAGAATTTTTCATGTTGGTCTTTGAATCAGAATACAAACAACGATTTATGCACATTGAAAAAGGAAAACTCTACAGCTACGACAAAATGGCTGGTTAGTAAAGACTCATGACTACGCTGTCACAATTGGAGAAATATCATACTAAATTCATGACGGCCAATCTGTGACTGCTGACTACTCGGTTGAAAAAGTTTTTAAAACAACTGTTGGCATGCGATTTCTGCTCGGCTGAATATAAAGGTGGTTATCACAGCGATGGTCGCCAACATTCAGAAATTTAGCGCCAAAAAATCGTCTATTCATAAGCCTTGTTAGAAGGGTTCTAGAAGATTCTAGAATGTTGCATCACATGATGGCTTGATACTGATTGGTCAGTTAATCAGCCGATCATATGAAATGATTATGGCTAAGCTGTGACTTTTATTCGGCTATTTCAGCAATTTGGTTTCAGATCTGCTACAGGCTCTTTTGCCATATGGAAATTTGGTGAAAGCAATACTCTTGCTTTGAACATCAGCAAAGATTCCGACCGTGTTTAGCATACGATTCTGGAACCGATAATTCCAACCTACGATCTCCGTCTATCTCTCAGATCGCACCATCGCAGCGTGTGCTCGGGAATCTCTTTTTGAATCACTTTTAATCAAATCTGGTGTGCTTCAAGCTTCACTTTTGCCGTCACACTCTTCTTTTTATTCGTCAATAACCTACTTGCCATCACCGCTTACAACACCAACTCTTATGCAGATAATATGACATTCCATTCTTCTCCAAACTTCATCAACTATGCATCATCTACACACACACTATGACACTATCACACGGAATTTGTACTGACTTTATTAGCAGAGACCTCGAATGCATGTTCCTGTGGATCGATGCCGATCCTATCTCCTTGAACAGCAAAAACTCAAGTACTACAAATATATTGTTGGTACTCCGTCGCTTACGACGTAGAGGGTTCCAGTTGATCCGATCAACGGAACAGCCTGCTCGTAAAATTAACGTGCAAGTGGCTGAGCACTCCACAGACACGTGTACCCTTAACGTAGTTTGGGAATCGAAACCGCGATCCTATGACCGCGAGTCCGCTGCCCTAACCACTGGGCCATTGCGCCTCCACCACGCATCATCTATACACACACCATGACACTATCACACGGAATTTGTACTGACTTCATGAGCAGAGACCTCGAATGCATGTTCCTGTGGATCGATGCAGATCTTATCTCCATGAACAGCAAAAACTCAAGTACTACAAATATACAGCAACTCCTTAAATATGAGCAACACTCAACCAGAGCCATCACAGTCACTTTAAATATAAGGCTTCACTATTACTGGGAATCCTTCTTGGTGAGAGCGGATGCTTGACATATCTAAAAGTACATAATAAAGAATGACGCTTCTTTTCGGAGCCAGAAAGTACTTCAGTCAGTAACAACTGTTGACATTTTATAAATCTCAAGTGTAGCCAACGATGGAATATTGCACGACATCTGGGACAGTGCAGTAAGATATATACACAGACATTCTACACTGCATTCAGAGAAGACCTCCTTAACTGAGAGGCATTAAAACTCCCTTACTTTTTTCCAGTGTTTGTTGTACAACAATGAGTTGATTGACACCAATCGTTTTCTGAAAGGTGATTTCATTAAGCAAAGATAATGGATACATATATAAATTGATATTTTTTATGACGTCAACTCGCTGAGCATTAACAAAAAATCTATTCGTCATTATCTGTGTTAGAATGTAAAAAAAAAAAACTAAATTAAACTGATATGAACCATACTTTAGTCTTCTAAGCGCATGAACATATCTTATAGTTTTATCAGGCATGTGTATGATTTTGAAGTCTTATTCAGATAATATGACGGCCCACTTAACAATCCAATAAGAGGTTTGCTTGGAAACATCAATATTCTTTGGAAAAACGAATTCCAATAGCCTTTATTCAGCCTCAATAGTGAAAGATTTCCTTAATAATTTCTCCAAACTTTCAATACATCATACTACTCCATACTTTTCGCTTTCTGTTCTTATTTCAGTTTTTGAGTTCTGTTCATTGAATGACGAGCTATGCTATAGGCTTTTCATTTTGAGACATTATTTCTGATACTACAAATCCAGAAGTACTAACAGTAAAAATTCATTTCATATGCAGTAGAGAATGTTGCCAAGACAGAGTATTGTGTAAGTTCTTCTGTGTTCTTAAAGTCCTGTTTTTAATGCATGCAAGAAGTCACTGAAATATGTCTGCAAATTTATGGATGAATCTGAGATAATGGTTTATCAACCCCAAATATTTTTCAATTTCTTCTTTTGATTTAAAAATAATAATGTGTAGGAATTTGTCTGTTATAATATATGATAGTTTGATCCCATCCTTTGAAATATTCATTCCTTAGAAATCTATGCAAAATACAGAATAAATGCATTTATTTGGGTTAATCGATACATTGGCACCTTTCAATCTAGCAATTTTTCTTGATTCTTCAATTTATTCTGGGTTGCTGCCATGACGAGAATGTTATCCTGACAGATAATTTATACAATTCCTTTCAATGTAGACTCCATAAAATGTTGGAAAATGGAGCTGTTATTCTTGTGACCCATTAACTAAGGAAAAAAAAACCACTGCTTGCATTTATTAAAAATAATCTTATAGAACCCTCATTCTAAGCAATCTGCCGGTATGCTATCTTTAAATCAATTGAATATTTGCTCCTTACACATCAGTAGATTTGTGATGATGATGATGAGGCGGACAGATAAATAAGAAAAGGTTTGAATCATATCATCTAAATGTACTTTGTAATTATCCCATATTCTTAATTAGCCATTTTTCTTTTGCACCCAGACAATTGGTAATATATTGTCAATATTTTTACATGGACATAGAGTTAAAATTCCCATTACCTTAAGATTAGGAAGTTCATTTTCAGCCATTTTAAAGAGTACAGGAATTTGGCATACTGGAATTATGCCACTGGAATTCAACAGCTGCAGAAAGACATGTGCAAAGAGAGAATTCAAAATCATCGACTTTCAGGACCCATATTAACCACCTACAATGTCTAGTGTGGGTTTTGGAGAAGTTTAGATAAGAAAAGAGTTTCAAAGTCTATGAATAACATTTGCACAGCCATTTCCCAGACCAACCTCATAAAATAGAGATGGGAATGAATTTTCTGGTGAAAAAATAATATTGGAACGACTACCATAGGACAATGTTTTCAAAATCACCAATTAAGGGCTGAGTAGATACAATATGGGTGCAGGAGATGATGAAGGAATAAAAAGCATTATCATTTGCATTACAACTGGGTATTGTTGGAAATGACAGCATGTCGTTAATATACAGGAAAACGGTGGTGGCGGGGGTGTGCAAAACTGAACATTGTGTCACACAGTAGTTGACAAAATGTATGTCAAAGAAGGTACTATCTGTACAAGCCTCAATAGTGTCACCTGAGAGGAAACTTCTAATATAAGAGATGGGAGAAGGCCATGTGTGTGCAGTTGCCACATACATAGACTCATTCATACACATACACACACACACACACATATAAGCATATATACAAACATACATGCACAAGCATATATATATATATATATATATATATATATATATATATATATATATATATATATATATATATACACATATATATGTCTGTGTGTGTGTGTATGTATGAGTGAGTCTATGTATGTGACAACTACACATTCATGGACATCATCCATCTCTTATATTTGTAGTTGAATGCTCGAAATGGAGAGTAGATAGACAGCCGGTAACTGATAAAGGGTTATTCTCTGTGCTTACCTGTCCTGCTTTCCATTTTTTGGTCTCGTTGTTTGTGTATTGAACTTGTTTGTATTCGTATTTCATGTTGTTTACACAGCCGATGATGTCCTGTACCCACATATGCATATATATATACACACACATATATATATATATATATATATATATATATATATATATATCATCATCATCATCATCATCGTTT
>NC_068988.1:45284934-45286512 GCF_001194135.2 Octopus bimaculoides | reverse complement strand
TAATTGATCAACCTCATTAAAACATAATGTTGGTACTAATTACACTGTCCTCAAGGAAGTATGTTCATGCAAGTGTATATATCTAGGGAAGGACAGACAGAGAGAGAGAGAGAGAGAGAGACAGAGACAGACAGACAGACAGACAGACAGACAGACAGACAGACAGACAGACAGACAGACACATACATGTGTGAGAACACTTGTCTTATTTTATCATCAAGAAACTGATAAAATCTAATGCTTTTCTTTATCCCGACTTGAACGGAGAGTTATAAAATTTCCATATGTTAGTCTTGTGTACACAGAGGAAAAATGCAACGAACAAAAGCAACTTTATAGCAGAATAATAACAAACATATGATAAATAAATAAATAAAAGAATAAAAACATATATATATGTATATATATATATGTATATATATATATTTATATACACACACACATGTATGTGCATGTGTGTGTAAAAGTAACTACGACTAGTGTGTATGTGTATATTTATATGTATATATATGTATGTGTGTATATATATACACATATACACATATACATATACATATATATATATGTGTATGTGTATATGCATATGCACATATACACATATGTATATGTATATGTGTATACACATATACACATATATATATACATGCATATATATATATATATATATATATATATACATATAAATCAGAAAGTAAAAATTAAATTTAAAATACATTAAAAGAAAAATGGAAGAAATTGAAGAAATTCTGTGAAAATATTTGAAATTTCACGAACAATTTTCCCTAGAAATGAAAATAAGTCATCAAGCAATTTGTTTTATATCTAAAATGATCTACAAATTTAAGCGAATGACATCAAATCTAATGGACATTACGTTTGCTTGCATCTATGATAAATTAAGCCTCATTATTGTCTCCTTCTCTCCCTCTCCCTCACTCTCTCTCTCTCTCTCTATCTGACTTTCTCATGCACTCTCTCTTCCATCATCCTCGTCACTACCCAATCTTTCTTTCTATGTCTCTCTCTCTTTTTTTTCCCTCTTTTTCTCTCACACGATGAATGGCATCATGGGAATTGTCTCAGAGATTAAATTTAAAATTATAGATTAGGTTTCGTCTAATTGTAGGTATCTGAGGAAGGTGTTTAAAAGATTGGGAAAGTTCAGGAGATGCACGATTAGATGTTTTATGCTGCACTGCTGTTTTCTACCAACCCACCACTCCCACTACCACTACCACCACCACCAGCACTACCAACACCACTACCACCACTACTACTAATAACAACAAAAATAATGATGATGATGATGATGATGACAACAACAACGACGATGATGACGATGACAAAATGAAGGAGGAACAGGAGGGGGAGAAGGAGGAGATTAATAATAATAATAATAATAATAATAATAATGATGATGATAATAATAATAATAATAATAATTTCTATCATACCACTATTATTGATTAAAAAATATTCCTAAATCCCATTTTAAATGTAAATTATTGCAAATGTGTAATGATTTATGCAGATAATTATGTGCTGATACATGTGTAGATATATATATATATATATATA
>NC_068988.1:45275588-45284460 GCF_001194135.2 Octopus bimaculoides | reverse complement strand
ATATATATATATATATATATATATATATAAATATATAAATGCATACACATACACACTCATACGCATATATATACTCACATATATATATATGCCCATGCGTATATAAATTACACATGAACAACTTTTGCATATATGTGTAAAATCATATGGTGCCTTTAAATGTATTTATTCTAGTATATGCACACATTTATGTGTAAATACATGAATGAATATATATGCCAGATTTTATACACTTTTATTTAAACATACATTCATGCATGTGAATGTGTGTGTATGTGTGTGTGTATAAAACCATACACACATATCTAAGTTAATTATGCATATATGCAATGAGCATATCTATCTATCTATCTATCTATATATATATATATATATATATATATATATATATAGAGAGAGAGAGAGAGAGAGATAGATAGATAGATAGATAGATAGATAGATAGATAGATAGATAGATATGTATGTATATACATATATATATATATATATATATACATATATATATATATATATGTACATATATATACATATACATATATTTATATATATAAATATGTATGTATGTATGTATGTGTGCATATATGTTTGTGTGTATGGATGATTTTATATAACGCTGTGTACATATTGTTGAATCTGAAAACGTGTATATATACAAATATTGTATACAAAGACGTGTACAAGCTAATATATAATTCACATTTGTGTTTTGAATAAATATGCTTCAGTATATGATTTTTTTTCTTCCTATTATTATATGATGTGTGTGTATATATATGTGAATAAACTGATATGCTTAGGTGCATTATGTGTAAATTTAACTGTCAACTATAGTGTACCCATAATAATGGTATGCCCATACACCCTTCTAAATGACCCCTAATACACTCAGTAGACCAACGAAGGGCAAGACAAGTCAGTGACACAGCTGAGATTTGCATCCCATTATATGGGTTATGAAGCAAAGCAACAGACAATTTGTCTCACTAGCTGCTGCTGCTGCTGCTGCTACTGCTGCTACTGCTGCTGCTGCTGTTATTGCTGTTATTGTTACTACTATTGTTGTTGTAGTTGTTCTTGATTATGTGCTTTTGTTCTTATTGATGTTGATGTAACAACTGCTGCTGCTCCTCTAAATGACTCTCTTAATGTTGCTGTGGTTGCTCCTTTGCTAATAAATCATGAAGTTTTTTTTTTCTTTTGCTAGAAAAGATATAGAGAATTTATCATCCACCACCCACGCCCCACCACCGTCACCACCACCACTAACCATCACCATCCCTATTATTATCATAAATATCATCATCATCATCAACAAACTATCGTCATTACCGTCATTGTCATTGTTGCCAGCCATCATGCTCATCATCGTCATCATCGTCATCATTGTCATCATCGGTGACATCCACCTCATCATAACCATTATAGTCATCATTATCAACATCATCATCATTGCCTCCATTGTTGTCATCGTCATCATCATCATCATCATTACCATCATCAATAACAAGAACATCAATACTATCCATTTCCTCTAAAAATCATCCATGACTACAGATCGATAAAGCTATTCTGTAGTTGTCTGAGCAGCTTCAAATATTGTAATCAAATCTCTGTCAATGTATTTTACAACCATTTCTAAAATATTGGCCACAGATTCAGCAAGGGCTCCAAGCTAAGGACAACATAGACATCAATCAATCCAATCTTTGGGAAATTTATCACTGGACACTCAGACTTACAACTGATATGATTATGGCCATACAGTGAAGTACAGAGTCTAAACAGCACCAACAGAAATAGCAATTAATGTGCTAAAGAAGGAACATTTATGTAGTCACTTTACCAGCTAGAAACAGTAGCTATGATCTTCCTTAAATCACACCCTACCATCTTGAAAATGGAAGGACCCAATAGATACCATAGTTCTAGATATAGAATATATCTGAAATAAAAGATAGATTGGTCAAGAGTTGAATATCTTTGAATATATGTTGATTCAGTTTAGTATGACCTAACAAAAAAATATGACACGAAAATGCAAAAAAGGAGAGATGGTTAGTTAACTTGACAAGGACAGAAGAGATCAATCGATCTTTCTAACACAAATGGGCATTGTTCTCTACTTTAGAGCAACCTGTTTTTTAATATGTGCAGGAGTGGCTGTGTGGTAAGTAGCTTGCTTACCAATCACCTGGTTCTGGGTTCAGTCCCACTGCATGGCATCTTGGGTAAGTGTCTTCTACTATAGCCTCGGGCCGACCAAAGCCTTGTGAGTGAATTTGGTAGACAGAAGCTGAAAGAAGCCTGTCGTATATATGTATATATGTGTGTGTGTGTGTTTGTGCATCTGTGTTTGTCTCCCCTAGCATTGCTTGACAACCGATGCTGGTGTGTTTATGTCCCCGTCACTTAGCGATTCGGCAAAAGAGACCAATAGAATAAGTACTAGGCTTACAAAGAATAAGTCCCGGGGTCGATTTGCTCGACTAAAGGCGGTGCTCCAGCATGGCCATAGTCAAATGACTGAAACAAGTAAAAGAGTCAAGAGTAAAGAGAGAGTATCTCACTCAACATTTATGCATTAAATAATCTCTCTCTCACTTCTTTGAGTTTACTATCTTTGTTGAAGCAGCAGATCCCTAAAAGTTTTCCACTCTCTTCCTACTTATACATATGGAACACTCCCACTACAAATGAAAATCACCAACTAGAAATCAGGAGACTACTAAACATTTGAAGTACTTTGTTACAGGGATGATTTTCTAACTAATCCAGGGCATCTCTTCCATAAGAATTTCTTTTCTGTTAACCTGTTTATGATCCTACTGCATCTGTAAGACAACCAAAGTTTACATAGAGTACACACAATAGAATTTCTACCTACACCTTTTTTGCAAACCACATCTACCTTCTTCCTAGATGGCAGCATAGTTCTGCATTCCTTCAAGTCTGTTGTCTTTGTTAGTTTTACCTTTAAACCCCTTGAATCGAAGCACTGCATCAAAGTTGGAACTCTTTCCTCCCATTCTTTGATTGATTCAGCATATAGTTGTCATCCCCTAGTAACAGCAGTTTTGATATCTTTTATTATAATGAGCGGAATTATAATAAACAGGAGACAGAAAGAACTGAGCCCTTGGTTCTTAGGGTCTTCTTCACTGGAGATGACTCTTTCATATATTATCTATTTGACTAAGTGAATGTTCTGCTTAGCTTGTAATTTTTAACATTCCAGCAACCACTTCTAATGGTCCAGCTGCTTTCTTTTTTCATGTCCATGATAACCCTTTTTGATCATACAGCTGTCATCCTCAGCTACTGTGTGCTCCATTGGGTCATCTTGGATTAGCCCCCTCCCTCTCACCACACTCTCCCCATTCTACAAACTTCCATTGTAACATTTCTATGTGCCTTACCTCTTGTTCTCAGTGAAGCTATGTAGCTACATACATCATTCTCCATTCTGCTTTTCACCAATGATTTTGATGTTCTAACTCATGCTGATATACAACTTTGCAAACTGGAATACTTCACACAGCTATTCATGTCATTGGAGAACATACACACTTTAACTAGCACTTTATAAATATTACACACACCCAAATACACATACTAATATGTGTATGAATGTGTGTGTGTGTAGTATTAATAATGTTAAGGAGAACAGAGATTTTTCACATCCATAATTCTATTTAATAGTTAGGATGCTGCAAATAGCTGTAAAAATAAAATTATGGATAAGAAAAACCATTGTTCTCCTTATCATTATTACTTACTCTATGGAAATCATGTAGTCCTGAATAGGACACTCAGATTTACCAAGTGAGAAAAGTAACCTGAGACTAGTAACTTATTGTTAACTCAGGTATCACAAAAGGACTATTGTGGTTAATCAGCATCTGAAACCGAATTAAGAGGAAATACGGTAGCTACCAGGATAATATATCCCTTTAAACTCATTTTTGGATATATATTTATGCTTACACACACACACACACACACACACAGACACACACATATATATATATATATATATAGTAGCAGTTTAAAATATATGAAACCCTCTAAAACAGTATCATTGTGACTTCAGAGTTTCACCAAAGTAGGCTCCTCAGGAGGTATTGAAATAAAAGAGGTTGTTATACATAAAAGTAAGGTGTATGTGTAAGTGTGATAGATTACTTAAAAAGGTAAAGTGAAGTAATTGATGGAATAAAATTATATTCAATTGCAAAGACTTGACTAAGGATATATAATAAAACAGAGACAAGTATAGGAAATAAGCTGGATTAAACAATGTGAGTGGAGATGCATAAAGTGTTGAAACATTTGTGATAATATGAGTTCCACCAATGCTAACAATTGTAAAATACAGAATTAAAACTGAAGTCCTTCAATATCTAAATTTTGTGGGAAATTCTAGTTGCTATTGGTAATGGACACACATAAAAACTAAAGAATAATAATTAGAACAAGTTATTAGATCAGCTTTTTTAGTATGGCTACAGAAGAACTTAACTGTATTTGCTTAATTTAATTTCATTTTAGTTATGTATATAAACAAATAATAATTGTTGTTGTTGTTAGAGTGTATTATGATTGAAATTTAATGTGCTTATAAAGGTTTTTATATAATTTTTTGCTGTATTGTAGTATACCTGGTATCTATTTCAAATGAGAAAATTAATGAAAACAGAGAAGAATATGTTACAATTAAGCCATTACGTGTGTTTTATTACAAGAGCATTAGGATTTAAAATAACTAGGGATTAAAAGCAAGAATTCCTAATTACGTTTGTATTGAGCAAGTTACTTAAAAGTTTTGGATGGAAAATTCTGGGGTTGGGATTAATTACAGAAACTGATTGGAAGATGTTTATATATTAATGAAGGAATTGGAAGGATATCTTAATGAAATAGAGAAGTCTGATTAATAGTTATTATGCAGTGAGCTTGGCTATGTAGTAAATGCATATATTTATTTCTAAAGATCTACAATGGAAATGGGATATTGCTAAATTAGGCTAAAAATTAGATTTTCTTTTACAACCTACGCTTTGGGGAATAGTCATTCTACTAACTAGATAATGGAAAGATAATGGAAAAATACTCAGTTACCATTAGTTTTAATGATAACTAGCAAAGGAAGATTTAGCTAACCGTATCATATTATTAGAGCGTGGGTTAGAATTACTGAAAATGGGATTTATATTGAAGAAATAACTATTAAATTTACAATAGTAAGAGAAAGTAAAATGCCCATTGGAAGCTAAGTAGAATTGGTAATAATAAGGGATCTGTGTTGACTAGATTTAAAAGAAGTTTCAGTAAGGTAAAAAAAACAAACAAAAAACAGAAAACACACTGGAAGTACAACGAAATAAAAGTTGTATGCAGTATCTCTTTTAATGTGCACACATACATACACGTACATACATAAATATATGTATACATATATTTATCTTTATATACATACATATAATATATATATCTTTGTATACATAAATACATATACATACATATGTGTGTGTGTGTAGTTGAAATTTACAGAAAAACAAAAGATGAAGACAGGTGTATAAACAACAAGCAGGTCTGATGCTTGGGAAAGTGAGAAAGTCTTTTACATTTCAAACCTACGTTCTTTAACAAGAAAGGAATTAGAGAAAATAAACAGATAGAGAATAAAAAAGTTTGTGGATTTAGTGGTCAAGTATGATGACAGATTAGAAAAAAACGGTTTGACAGCAGAGGTAGAAAGAAGGGGAGATAATAAAGTATTGGTGAGCCCAAGACAAAGGTGTGTGCATGTGTTTGTGTATGTGAGAATGTGTAAGTGTGTCTGCGTGGTTAAGGGCTAGTGACTTTCACGTGTGTGGATGTGTGTGTGTGTCTGTAATGTGTGCGTGTGTGGATGATGGTGTGTGGGTGTGCTGGTGATGGTGTGTGGCGTAGGTGCTTGGAAGTGGTCAGTGCTAGTGTGTGTGGAGTGGTGTGGGGGGCTGGGGTGTAAGCCTCGTACTTATTCTATCAATCTCTTTAGCCAAACTGCTAAGCTACGGGGATGTAAACACACCAACATTGGTTGTCAAGCAATGGTGAGGGGAAAACACAGACACACAAATACACATATACACACACACATATATATATATATACGACGGGCTTCTTTCAGTTTCCATCTATCAAATCCACTCACAAGGCTTTGGTCGGCCCGAGGCTATAGTAAAAGACACTTACCCAAGGTGCCATGCAGTGGGACTGAACCCAGAACCATGTGGTTGGTAAGCAAGCTACTTACCACACAGCCACACCTGCACATTGAAACTATTTTTACTACATAGTAGATGTTGGTGGTTTGTCTGCAGTGGTTATATATGCTACTATCTAAATTTTGTGTAATATCAGGTAAATTAACTATACTCAACTTTGTGCCCACCATCACTACATGAACACTTTCTAGGTTATCAAATTTTGTGTGTACTGTATATACTATTTAAAGACCTATAGTTACAAAAATTCATCTGAAATATTTCTATCCATCAGCTTATTAAAAAATCTCTAGTTCTTTTTTTTTCTTTTTTTCCTCCAAGTCTCACCAAATGAAGACAAAGACCTTGAATGCAAAATGAATTTGACTTCATCTGTTGTGCTCATGGTAATTATTTCACAAAGGTAAGTGCTTCTAAAATTTGAAGTTAATGAGAGAATACACTAAATTGTGTTAATTTACACAAGTACTTGTTGAAACTAGTAAACATTTTATTGAACAATGAAGTATTGTTTTATATGGATAGGCTCCCTGCTATTTAATGCTTTATAATGATTTTACTAAGAATTGTCTTATTGATTCTAACGACCTCCATCTTGGGTGGGTTTAACAGTTTAATAGGAGAGGTTGTAAAAGAAGTTTTGGGTGAGATTTTTAAGTGTAATTTGTGGTATGCAGAGTGATATGTATTCAAATTTGTTGCCTTGGTCTAATCTGGTTACTTGACATTTGGCTTCTAGGTTTATCGAGATGACTGTTCTGTTTTGGATGTTTCTTCTCTATGTTTTTCTCTTTTTGTTTTGTATGTTTGTTCTGCTATTAGGGAAAAAATCTTTTGACTGTGCTGGTTGTATGCCAGTTTATCATTTTGACTAAAGCACAAAGATGTTTTTGTTGAACCTTGAATGAATATTTTATATCGTTCTATATATCTGTACTGCAAAAGCCTTTGCTATGAATATATGCACGTGTGTGCGTGTGCGTGTGTGTGTGTGTGTGTGTGTGTTTGGGTGTGTGTGTGTTTATGTGTGCATGTTTGCATGTATCTGTGTGAGTGTGTCTTTGTATGTATGTATATGCGTGTGTGTATGTATGTTTATATATATATATATATATATATATACACATACATACACATTTATATGTATAGTATATGTTTGTATGTATATGTATATCTATCTATATACCTCCCTCTCCCTCTCTCTCTATATATATACATATATATGCATATATATGTACATATATATATATGTGTGTGTGTGTGTGTGTGTGTGTGTATGTGTGTGTGTGTGTGTGTACATATATATATATATATACTTGACAACCTATACCACGATTACACACATTTATTCTTACTTCCTGTCAATGACTATATATTTCCTATTCTCTCGGTCCCTTTCTGAAAATAAATGATCAGTTTTGTTTTTTTGCTTTTTTCCCCACTTTTTCCTTCCATAGCAACTTTATTCCATTTATTTCTCCTCTCTTTCTTGCTTTAAACAAATTTATTTATACGATTAGGTCTAATCTTAGCTGCAACAGTGTGCCAGTACGTAATGTAACATCAAGTCAAAAATACATGCCAACAGTCAACCTCAATTCTGGCAACTGTACCTGATACAGATTCTGGTGTTTTTGTTTCTAGGTCTATTGAGTTGAATATGTTCATCTTTAATTTGTTATATGTGTTTTTGGGGAGTTTTTTTTATGCAGATAGAAAAGGATTTTTCGCATGTTTATTTTTATTGTTCTCGTAGCAGTTTTAGTTTTGTTCAATAGTACAAAAATATTTTTGGGGTCTTTGAATATTTATATTGTTCTGTGATTTGAAAGTGAAAACACATTGTAATGCAAGTATGTGTATGTGTGCGTATGTGTGTGTATGTGTGTGAGCACATATGTACAGATATAGATATATACATATACACACGCACACATACACACAAGATATATATAAATCAAGGGTTGAACATAAAGTACACACAAACACACACAAACACATATATATATATAGATATATGCCTGTGTGTATGTATATATAAACTTATACATACATTCATATATATATATATATATATATATATATATATATATATACAAATGTATGTATATGTTTAGACACACACACAAACATATAAACTAAACACATTAGATCATATCTTGATAAGTATATACAAATATACATTCATGACTATAGTGATATATGTATAAGCATCTGAATATAACTGTTCCACTATGTTCTTTGTTAAAATGTGTATACATCTTTAAAATGTTGGCATCCTATCTCCTACGAATTAGTTTCCAACTATATTGAGCTTAGCACTTCATGATTCATGTTTTATTACCTATTTGTATTGCTTTATTCTGGAAAGTAAACATAGATGTAATCTATTCTATAGGACATGGTGTATAGTGATCAAGTTTTCAACAATCACCTCTTGAACTTATGTTCTAACTCATTATTTTTCCCTGGTGAAATAATTTTTGCAGGTTATGTAATAATCATGCTCCGTAGGAATTATTGAGACAGCTGTAGAATGAATACTTTGCAATATTATGTTGCTTGTTCTTACATATATACATATATACATATATACATATATA
>NC_068988.1:45273717-45274936 GCF_001194135.2 Octopus bimaculoides | reverse complement strand
ATATATATATATATATATATATATATATATATATAATATACATACACACAAATATTCCTGCTATTTGTGTTCTGAGTTCAAATCACTCCATATTCTATATAGGAAGTTGAATTAATCTGTTGTTCTGTTTAACACCAGTAGCATTTTACCAGTTTCCAGTTTCCTCAATATTGTAAGCATTTGGGTCAGTTTTCTCATCAATAATTTTTCCCTGCAATGCTTTTATAACCATACTCTTTTCTCTCATATTCCAATCCCTTTTTCTTTATTGATTTAAACTAACATGTGTTTATAGGTTTAGTATTAGTTTTATCTCCAAATTGCTTCACATCTACATCATACCTTAGAATTTCTACAACAGAGGCCAACAATTAACCTCTCATATGCCCACAAATCAAGATCATCTTAACTTGAATATATATATATTATAAACAGGCCTTAAAGTATAACAAAAGTTTTATTCATTTACTTCTATATTTAGACACTTATAAACAAAACCATTGTTATATATAATCCAAACATTTATTCTCCATTGCTAAAAAGTCTTCTTACTTCTAAATAAATCAAGGGCTACAATTATTTCGTTAGCTATTCTTCATTTTTCCATACAGTTATACATATTGTGTATGTTTGTGAATTCATCATGGAGGGTTTATAATAATAAATTTCATATATAAAAAAAGTACTTTTAATGTAAATGTTTTTTACAAAAATTTTTCCATAGATGTTTTTATACTTTTTTACACATTGATACATTTCCTATTGTAGACCATATAATACTCTGCCAAGTTGTTTTAAGCAGAGAGTGAACAAGTTCAACAAGATACACTTCAAAAATCCTTTAACCAGATGCCTGAGGATTTGGAATAAAAACCAGCAAAAACATGCCTCCCAACAATTTAGCCTTAAATAAATATTATTTCACACTACTTCACTGTATGAAGTATATTTTTGCCTTTATTACATTTCACTCCAGTATCATACCACCAATTCATTGCATATATATGAATGCACATACAAACACATACACACACTCACACACACATACATTCACACACTACACAAACACATGCACACACATATACATGCAAATTGTAAATTTTATATAGATTTGTTTGTTCATTCACCCACTCTCTTTCTATAAATGTGTGATATATATATATATATATATATATATATATACACACACACATTCATATGCATATATATATATATATAT
>NC_068988.1:45271768-45273707 GCF_001194135.2 Octopus bimaculoides | reverse complement strand
TGTGTGTGTGTGTGTGTGTGTGTGTGTGTGTGTGTGTGTGTGTGTGTGTGTGTGTCTGTTTGTGAGTACCCTCATACGATATGCATATATAAATGTAGGAGTGTAATAGCTAGAAAGATGAATGGATGTTTAAATGTATGCTCCATTATATATATACATATATATATATATTATATATATTGTATGTACGTATGTATGTATGCATGCCAGCATACACACATAGATTCATGGACTCCTGCAATAAGCAATTAACCTTAAAATTTATTACAGTGATAAAATATCACATGACAAAAGTGAATTAAGAAATTGGCAGTAAGTAATATTGAACTGATAGATCATTCTAGACAAACGATCTCTCAAAGACTTTGCAAAACTCAGAGCTGGCTGGAAAAGGAGAAAGACTAAGCTATTACTGCCAAATTCAGCGCCAGGTTCACCATGAGGTGAAGGAGCATTAGCAAATTATGTTATTATCACAATGTGAACTAATGCTTTCTCTCATAATGGTTTGAATAACATCTTATTATATGCATGCATATACATACAATAAACACACACATATCTATGTTTACATTCATACACAGCTACACACAAACTTGGTTTGGTCATATTTCCTGTATATAAGTGGTTCAATACATGCTTTTGATAGCAGAGTGGTGAGACCAATATATGATTGTATATGTATAATTATATCTAGACCTATAACTGACTGTTGAACATTTACATACAGTCAGACTAACGTGGAGACCAGCTGAAACTCGTTCTTGTCATCAAACATATAATTATATAAATAGATAAGTAATATACATAAAAGCATTTACAAGTGAGTGTGTAAATATGTATGTGTGTAAATATGTATGAATGTAAATATGTATGTATGTAAATACGTATGTATGTAAATATGGATGTGTGTATGAATGTATGTATGCATGTATGTGTTTCTGTAGAGAAGGTGAGATAGAAATAGATAGGTAGACAGACATACATACATACATACATACAGACAGACAGACAGGCTGGCAGACAGACATACAGACAGATAGATACATAGATAGATAGATAGACAGATAGATAGATAGATACATACATATATACATTCAAACATACATACATAGACAGACAGACAAAAGACAGGCAGCTAGATAGCTACATGGTTAGATAGATAGATAGATAGATAGATAGATAGATAGACAGATAGACATACAGACAGATAGATAGATAGATAGACAGATAGATAGATAGAAAAGGACATACATATAAATTGGGGGGGGGGGGGTTCTCAACCATTTTTTATCTGTGAACCCCTTTGATTACTTTTTTATTATGGCAGACCCCCATAGCCATTCGATATTTACAAACTTATTTTATAGAAACTTCTTTCAAAATTCCTATTTCGTTTCATACACATTAACTTGTCTTGGTAGAACTAAGAAAAAGAAACCTAGCTGCTTCTTACAATACATACCAATGCATACCAATCTGAAGCAAAATCCTTTTCAGGGCCCTTCAAATAGCATTGTGGACCCCCATTTTACTGTTTTGTATTGTGGACCACCAAAAATCTTATATGTCTCCTGAGGGGTCATATGAATACTGGTTGAGAGCCACTGATATAAAAAGATTGGTAGAAAGTTGATATAATATCGTTTATGCGACATTTAGAGCACAAGTGGTATGAGAAACTGGCTGAGATCTAATGAAACCAGTTGGTGTCCTGCAGAACTACTTGCATCATTATAGACATGAAATATGGGTGGATGAAAATTAACAGATTAAAGAGAGAGAGAGAGAGAGAGAGACTGATAGTTTAAAAGAACACATGAAAATGAACATAATTGTGATAATGATGATGATGATGACAATGGTGGATGGTATTGGCGGCGGCAGGTGTGGCAGCGGCAGCGGTAACAGTGGTGGCAGCAGCAGCAGTGGCAGCAGT
>NC_068988.1:45263799-45271498 GCF_001194135.2 Octopus bimaculoides | reverse complement strand
GTGATAACGTTGTTGATGACGATGATGAGGATGATGACAATGGCAACGATGATGATGATGATGATGAACAAGAGGAGGAAGCTAGTGGTATTAATAGTGATGATAAAAATGGAATGGGGAGGATGCGGCTGATGGTGGTGGTTATGATAAGAATTATGTTGTTGATGATGAGAAGTAGTTGTTTTGATGATGTTGCTGCTGCTACTGATGATGATGATGATGATGATGATGGTTGTGGTGGTGGTGGTGATAATGATGCTGTAGTGGTGGGGGTTAAGGTCGTGGGTTGTAGTGGTGATACCGCTCATGAAGATGATTATTATTATTATTATTATTATTATTATCATTACAATATTTACATACATCTGTCAACATATTCAAGTTTCTATATTTGAAAGCCAGTATTTTCCAAATTACCGCTCCAGGTGAAGGCAAAAAGAAACCACACCAATGTTAGTCTCCTTCAAAATTATCCAGTAGATAACATCAGCTAGACTATAGCCTCTGGTGCTCTTTGTGAGAAAATAAATAATAAAAATTCTAATTAAGTTAAAGAACATCTGAAATTTTATATTTCAAATACATTAACATTTATACATCTTGTTGGTTAGCCCCAGGATAACATAAATTTTAGCATACATATGACTAAAGGTATTCCCACCATGACCATCCTGTTCTTTTTTCCTATGTGTAACAAACACAAGATTTTATTAAGCCTACTGTCCTTCTTTTAAGAAGGTATGGTGTGATTTGTAGGGAGATTTTCTTGCTATTTTTTTTTTTTGGTATGAAATCAAAAGAAAATATCATTTACATGGAAGACTTATTGGCTTGCATCGTGCAGTTGCAACAGCAACAACAACTACAACAGCAACAACAACATTACCAAAGGTTGCTGCAAGTAATGTTGAAGGAGTTTGAAAGTACTTCAGGTTCGTCCTCGTCACACAGCATAGCAAATTCAATCGGAGAATTTATTTATAACCCAAAAGAAGGTACTACTTTTCTTGCCTATTTTAGAAGATACGAAGAAATCTTCGAAGAAGAATGTAAAAATTGGAATGACGTGAAGAAGGTGCGACTACATTTACGAAAGTTATCCCCTGTCGAACACGAAAAATACTGTAATTATATTCTGCCGAAGAAACCAGGTGAGATTTGTTTCGATGAAACAATTAATTTATTATATAGAATTTTCAGTGAAGGAAGTTTCCTGCTCAATACTCGTTGGCAGTGTTTAAATCTAATTAAAAAAGATGTTGAAGATTTCGTCACCTATGCTGGGGTCGTTAACAGAAAGTGTGTAAAATTCAAATTAAATTAAGTAACCCAGGATTTGTTCAAAGGAAAGATGCTGATATACTTTCTCATATATTAACAAAATTACAACAGGACCAAAAATTAACTCTACAGGCAGTGGATGAAGAATGCCACAGGATTATAAATTTAAGACATAATGCGGATAAAAGTGAAGAAAAAGACTGCTCTCAGATACATGCGTGTCGACCTGTAACAGATAAGTAAAAAGAAAAACGAACGTCAAGACCAAATCCATGCTATGGATGCGGAGGTTTACATTTCAGAAGTAATTGTCCTTTTAAAAATCGTAAATGTTTTGAGTGTGGAAAAATTGGACGTAATAAAGGTCATACAAAAACAAAATACTAGAAAGAATGTATTGTTACCAAAAATTCTAAGCGAGGCTCAGAAAAAAAAAATATGTATCCATAAAATTGAATAATATGAATATCAAGTTACAATTGGTTACGGACAGTGATATCACGATAATTAATACAGATACATGGAGGAAAATAAGGAAACTTAGATTAATGGAAACTTCAAAAATTGTGCGAGGTATTTCAGGAAAAAATTGCATTTTATGGTTGAAATGATAAGTGATGTTACATTTCGTGGAATCACTTTGAATGCCAAAGTTTTTGTGTTGAAAAATATGACAAATTTATTTGGAATAGACTGGATGGAACTATTTAACTTATGGGACCTTCTCATAATTATTTTTTGTACAAATAAAGCGTCAGTACAAATAAGGCGTCGGATGATTTTAAAAAAGAATTAAAGCAAATTTTTCCTGAAGTTTTTTTCTGATGAATTGGGTCTTTGCACCAAAACAGAGGCGAAGTTTCAAGCGAAAGAAAACGCTATACCGGTATTTAAAAAAAAAAAAAAAAACGGTACCTCTCTCGGCGTTGAAACAAGTCAACGAAGAATAGGATAGACTTGAAAAGTTTGGCGTTATTGAAAAAATTGATTATATAAAATGGGCGTCCCCAACAGTTTATGTCAAGAAAAAAATGATAAAATCCGACGATGCGCTGATTTTTCAGCGGGATTAAACGAATGTTTGATGCAATATAATTACCCGTTACCAACTACGGAGGAAATGTTCGAGAGATTGAATGGAGGAAATATGTTTTCAAAGTTGGACCTATCTGAAGCAAATTTGCAGGTAAAAGTCGATGAGGAATGTTCAAAATTATTGAAAATAAATACCCATAAAGGGTTGTATAAATTTAATCGATTCCCCTTTGGCATTTTCCAACAAGTTATGGACTTTATGCTCGCAGGTTCGGAATTCGTTGTAGCTTACCTTAACGACAAACTCATAAAAAGTGAACCTCGGCTCAGCATGCTGAGCATATAAAAAAGGTCTTCGGAGGAATAAAAGATCATGAGTTTAATCTCAGCGAGGAAAAGTGTAAATTTTTTATGCTGAAAATAAAATATCTAGAGCAGATTATTGATGAAAATGGACGCAGACCAGACCTGTCTAGGGCGAATGCAATACAAAATATGCCTCCCTCGACAAACACTCCAACATTCCTATCATTTTGGGGGCTCGCAAATTACTACCAGGTATACATACCGAATATGCACGATTTAAGTGCACCCCTGAATAACTTGTTAAAAAATGACGTTAAGTGGAACTGGTCAGACAAATGCCAAAAAACCTTTTGAAGAAATTAAAAACGTCTTAACGTCGGAACTGTCGTCATCACATTTTGACCAGAATTTAGAAATAATTGTGGCAGCAGATGGTAGTGAAAGTGGTATTGGAGGTGTGATTTTATACAAATATGAAGATGGTAGCCTGAAAGCAGTACTTCATGCTTCGTGTTCATTATTGCCGGCGGAGAAAAGTTGCAGCCAACCAATTAGAAAAAGAGACATTAGCCATTATATTTGCGGTAAAAAAAATTCCATAAATTTATACATGGAAGAAAGTTCTATCTGCAGATAGATCACCGCTCATTATTGTCGATCAATGGATCAAAAAAAGGGTATCTCCACACAGCCAACAGATTGCAGCGCTGGGGAACGATCCTACAGAATTACGACTTCAAAATGGAGTATTTGACTTCGAAGAAGTTGGGACATGCAGATGGTTCGTCAAGACTAATACCAAAATACAGTGAACCACCAGAAGACACAACCGAAAATGAAATAAAAGATATGTTGTGCGTGAATTGTCTGTGACAGTGGAGAAAATAAAAATCAAGGCAGAGACGGACGAGACTATCATAAAAATAATAAAAAAAGCATAGTGAGATCAGAAGAAAAACATTTAAAAATTACGCGTGGCTGGATGTAACACAGTTTCGAATTTGTATTCGATAATTGATAATGTGCTTGTGTATGCACAGACGGTCGTAATGCTTACATCACTACAAGGTCAAATGTTAAAGGAATTCCACACTGGACATCCAAGAATTTCTGGAATGAAGTCGCTTATAAGATGTTATGTTTACTGGCAAAAGAATGGATCTAGATATTGAGAAGTAGATAATATCCAGCAGAGGTTGTACTCTTGCAGCGAAATCACCACCTATAAAATTTCAACTTTGGCCCAAGGCCGATATTCCATGGTCCACAATAAACATAGACTGCACAGGACCATTAAACCGATCATATTATCTAATAGTGATAGATAACTTTTCAAAATGGCCAGAAGTGTGTAAATATAACAAACCGACATCCACGGTAACAGTGGAATTTCTACACGAATTTTTTGCTAGTTATGATGTCCTGGATACCATAGTCTCCGATAACAGTACACAATTCACGGCGAATGAATTTAAGAATTTTTGCAAGATGTATTTAATTGAACATTTCACTACTCCCCCGTATCACCCAAGATCAAACAGGCAAGCGAAAAGTTTCGTGGATACATTTAAAAGAGCATTAAAGAAATCAAGAAACGAGCTAGTTAATGACGAATCATTGACACAGTTCTTGAGGGTTTATAGGATAGCATTAAACACAAACAATTTTTCAGGAAAGTCGCCTGCGGAACTAATATTTGCGCCAAAAATAAAGTTAATTTTTGACAAGCTGTATCGGTGACAAGGTGCTTTTTAAAATCTATAAAAAAATGGGAGACAAGGTTGGGAAGACGGAGTAGTAGCAAAAAGAATAAGCAAAATGGTATATATGATAAGAGGCGAAAAATAGGAATACAAAAGACATTTAAACCAGCTAAAAAATAGATATACGGAAAAAAGAAAAAAGATACCCATGGAAGTGTTCTATGACCTTTGTTGTTCCAAAGCCACAATAAATCGAACCTAGTCATAGCAGCACAAGAAAGAGGAAACAAACAAAACTGTTGGAAGTAATAGCTAAACGGAAGAAATATTAAACTTTCCTGGGAGGAAAATCTCAAGAAAGGAGATGTGATGAGAGAAAAATAAATAAATAAATATAATAATATTAACTTCCAACGGAAGTCAATCTCAAAGGGGGAGATGTGGCGAGATTCATTGACACCCCTGGAGGACAGGAAGAATGGACTAGCCGAATTCTTATAAAGAGTAAAGATCGGTAGGAGTCGTTGAGAGGGCATTTTGGAGTCTAATGAAGTACGTCGGGTTAACACATTAGTTTTTACCTCCGCATCGTTAAATTATATATCCAACATTTGTCATGGATATAAAAGCAAGCATTCGCAGTTGTGGTGTCTATGCGTATGGACAGGAATGCTTGAGCCTATGTGTTAATAGATGGATTTTTGGATAGATAAGCATGTACACACAAATATATACACTACATCCACATACAGACATGAAAATATACACGCACGAATATATGTATACATATATACGATGGAAAAGGGAGGGGGGCTAAAAAGTTCCTGGCTTTGAATAAAAGAAAATATAGGAGGATCAGTTAATTATGATTTTATTCAACACATTCCCCTCTCAGATTCACACATTTATTGAGGCAGTCCTTCAGTTTTTCTAATCCCTGTAAAAGAAATTGGAAGGCTTCGCCTTCATCCAGACCTTTCACGAACCCTTACAGCCAGGAATCTTTAAATACCTTCTGGTATGTATGTATGTATGTATACAAAAATTAATATAAACACCTATGGCTATGTGATGTCATAAAGGAAAAAATACAGTCGTCAGTGAATGCAACTAAGGATGTCGAGAACCTAAATTGCTAGAAATATGAACTAAAATATTCCTAATGCTGTAAGAAAAGCACGTAAATGTATATATATATATATATATATATATATATATATATATATATATATATATATATATATATATATATATATATATATATATATACATATATGCTGACTGGGGCTGTAATTGCCCAAATCACCGACTCGAGAATTCCTTAAATTGAACGTCCAGTTTAGGTTATTTCCTTAACCTTCACCTGTAAGGACTGAACGTTCAGTAGATTCCCGACCAATACTCCTGTCAGGATATATGTACTTACCATATAAATTTATCGTTAGACTATAGTCAAATGATTGATCCACAGTTCTAATTTTTGCTTTTAAAGCTTGGTACTTGTCATGCAGTTGTGAGAGACAAACAAGGACATAAAGACACACACACACACACATAGATAGTTGTCTAAATATTTATATGTCAGAAAAGCAGGCACTTGTATGTTAGGTAACAGAGTGTGTACATTACTGTTATTAATATAATACTATATTCTCATCCCATGATAGTCAAATCTCCAATTGGTTTCATACCAGAAATTGAAAATGTATCCAGCAATTGTCAGAAATAGCTGTGAAGAATAGTATGCTACACGTCCCCTCCACAATTAGAGATTGACACTTCTTGATGCAACTGTCCTCATCCATACACACCACATGACCACAGCAGCACAGTCTTCTCTCTTGCACATTACATCTGATGCCTCTTATACCCAGTTTTTCTCTCAAATCACTTACACTCTATCATACATGCACACTGACAATACCTCTCCAGTGAAGCATGGTGGTTTCATTTATTTCAAGCCTTCGCATATCTTCAGTAGCCACAGTCTATGTACAATCTCACAGCCATGTACAATAGATGTTCTCATACAAGGATCATACAATCTGCCTTTTGCTCTAAAAGAGAGGCACTTTGTTACTAACAAAGTTCTTTGAACTGCACCCAACCTGTTCTTGTACTACACTTTCAGAACTACCTCCTCCACTGCTAACTTGGTTGCCTAAGTAACAGAAACTATCTACTGTTTCTAAGAATATCACTTGGGGTTTGAGCTATTCTGTTTTATGTACCTTCTTAGTGTTTAATGTACCTTCATATCTGCCACTCACAGAGACTGCTTTTCTTGTTAACCTTCCCATGATATCACTCCCTGAGCTTCCATGATTAATATTTAATGACAGGTTAAAACAAGATGACCAGTAGCCTTGTGAAACCACAGGTTTTACAATAGTGTCTCTCTCCTTAAAAGCGTTTGTGACAACAGTTAAGGGTTCCTCTCTCCCAGTGATTTTACTGCATGCCCTGACACCAACTAAGGGTATTTCTGCATTCCAACACTCAGATGGAATGTCATCACATTTGCTAGGTAACCCATTACTGGGATCCTGACAGGTGCCACAACTATAGCTCAGATTGGGCTTGGGAACTCCCAAAGGAGAGCTCCACTACTGGATGCAGTTTGAAGTCATACCGAGGACAGGACATGCATACATGCATAAATACAAACATGACTGAATGCATGTGAACATACAAATTTGAAAGCATTTCAAGGAAAGAAAAACTATGGAAGGCATGGAATATCATGTTACAATCACATCTTTGAGATTTGGGTTCATCAACCATGATGATTCAT
Organism: Octopus bimaculoides; assembly: GCF_001194135.2. Lineage (NCBI taxonomy): Eukaryota > Metazoa > Mollusca > Cephalopoda > Octopoda > Octopodidae > Octopus > Octopus bimaculoides. The sequence continues at coordinate 45,264,379 of NC_068988.1, read as the reverse complement.
GGTTGAGAAAAGGTCAATAACAGTTTGGGAAAATGGACAATAAACAATGATGGTACTCATGATGATGATAATGATGATGATGATGATGATGCAGATGACGATGATGAAGAGGAGAGAGATCAATATGAATGTATTGGTTATAATTTATAGTTTCTCAAGAATCCTCTTCACGTCAGTGTGTGTGTGAGTGAATATGTGTGAATGCATATGTATGTGTGTGTAAATGTGTATGTGCATGTCTATGTATGTGTGTGTGTGAGAGAGAGAGAGAAAGAGAGAGAGAGTACATGTGTGAGTTTGTGTATATGAGTGTGTATTGTAGTCAATCTCTCTAGAAAAAGCTATGTGCACACATATCTAACAGATATCATATATGTGAAAGTATGTGTGACCACACACACTAACACATGCACGTAAATATGTATTTGTACATAGATTTTTCTATGTACGATATATTCATATTATATGCATAGGTGTGTTTATGTGTATCAGTACAAATTCCTGCATAGATAAATGCACATAACATGAAAATCATAAATAATATATAATTACATTCATAGACTATATATATATATATATA
>NC_068988.1:45259251-45263380 GCF_001194135.2 Octopus bimaculoides | reverse complement strand
ATATATATATATATATATATATATATATATACACACACACATATCTAATATATGCATACATAAACACATACATATATTACATACTTAGTCATGCACATCCCCTAACATTTAAATACACGGTTATATGCTTATCAATATACACATGAGTACACATCTCACACATATCTACCCTCACAGATATATGAAGAATCGTATGAATGGATGTTTAATATATATTTATGTATGTAAGTTTATGTGTCTGTGAGTGTGTTGTAATATATGTGTGTGTATGTATATATGTATATGTGTATGTATACATATATATACATGGATACATATATATATATGTATATGTATATATATATATATATATATATATATATATATATATATATATATATATATATATATATGTGTGTGTGTGTGTGTGTGTGTGTGTATCCATCTATCTATCTATATATATATAAATATACATATATTTATACACACATACAAACATTGGAAATTATCAATGTATATGCACACACACACACAACACACACACTTATACATACATACATCATGCATACATTCATCATACATACATAACATATATATATATAGTTATGAATAATTACATCTAGTGGTGGTGAGAGAGTGAAGAAATGGTAAAGTATCACCATTTAATTGGTGTACATTTAATTAAACTGTCGTACGTAAGACAAATTATCCAATGTCTGTAAGATGGTTATATATGAAAATTAAAAATTTCCAATACACCTCTTCAAAAGCAGGCAAAAGTCTGAAAGCGATATCACTGCTTCATTGCTTATGCAATAAATGGCTTGCAAGAATTACTTTGAAAGATTCTAATCTGATAAATAATATGATTGGCAATATCTATGAATATGAAAAGGCAAAAAGAAAAATGTAATTCTTAACTATCGCTGCAAAGAATGTAAAAGCATAAAATAGATAAAACAGCTAAAAACTATTTAAAGTTGCTAACCAATGAGAAAAGCTTCTGTATAACTTAGTTGGTCAGTCATTCTGTTGTCAAAGCATTTATATCATTATATGACATTTGGCTGACAGAGATTGTTGACTCCTCTCACTTGCTGTAGTTATTTTTCCCCCTCTATTCCAGCATAGAGAAAAAAAAAAGAAAAAAAGAAACCTTTTTTTTTTTTACTTATTTAGTTCACATTTTTTTTACTGTATGAGACCTCACAGCACTTATAGAAATGCTTGGTCAGGATTAAAAGATATTATTGCTAGAAAATATATCTGAAGAAATCACTGGTGCAATGAAGGAACCTGTATGTTGTCACTCAATCTGCTTGAAATAGCAGCCAAATTTCCCTCAAATTGCATTCTACCATGTTTAAAAATAGAAGGACACTGTGGATAATGTATTCCTAAAAGGGTAATTAAGATTGGAATGCCTTTTATAAAATGTCTGCTTGATCAGACTTAAACTATGTCTACACACCAATAACAGGTAAAATTATATGATGTAATAGTGCTAATTGCATGACAGGAAAAATAGGTAAAGGGTTAAAGCCCTGACTCATTCAGCTTTGAATCATTAAATTAAAATGATTGCGTTTAGTTTTATAACTATGCTTTCATAGTTTTCATCTTTACAAGAAGATATTGATGCAAGCCTGGTAATGTGGTTCAGAAGTATGCTTCACAATCACATGTTTCCAATCTCGATTCTGCTTGGCAACACTTTGAACAAGTCTCTCCTACCATGACCCTGGGAAGATTGATATGCAATAAATGAATTTTGATGCGAAAAATTTGTGGTAACTCACTTTTTACACACAGTCACTGTTGTTTATGGTATCTCTTTTGGACATGCCATCAGTTACACAGAGAGCTGATGATACAAAAATAGCACAAGCAGTGAAGGAACCTTTCAATTCTAATCTTCTACACTACAGAAAGACCTAGATGCCATATACGAATGGGCTGAAGAAAACAACATGCCATTAATGCAGGAAAAATCCAACAGCTTCTGCTAATATGCCACAACAAAGATACTTTGGACCAGAATGAATGAAAATCCCAGAGTCAAGTACAGTGCATGGTCTGGGAATTAATAAAAGCAACAGGGCCTCATTTCATATGCACTCCATTCATATTTTTGCACCTCTGAATATGAACTACAGAATCCATGGGCATGCTCGTGAGTCAATCAGAAATCTTGAGGCAAAATGTGAATGCATTTGCACACCTAGACCTAACTGCAGTGATGCAGTCAGAACTCTGGGGCAGGCAGCCTCCATTATCACTTGCTCCACTGAACACACCTTCAACCGTTTTTCTTTTCCAACAAATACGGTGTTCAGCAGTAAGTGTAGTGACTCTGGAATATAGAAAGTAGCTTCTGAGATATCACTCATAGAAAGACTACGCAGTCTGTCATGATGACACTGAAAAGAAAATGGTTGAATATTAATATAGGCCTAAAGACAGACATTATGGGAAACACTACATGTAGTTATGAATATACTGATGTTATACATGCAGCATAGACATCCCAACTTTAGAATCCAATACCTGGACATATTATATCATATACATTTCTTATACCAACTGTATAGCACATACAATGCCATTTAGGGGTTAAGGTGCGGGGAGGCTACCCCTGGTAAGAGTATAAGGCAGCCCCATATCTCTAGGCAGACATTGTGAAAGATATACCAGAAAAACATAGGTTAGAACACTGGAAATCTCTTGATAGCTTCAAAAGAAGTGTTGCTGTGCCTGTCTGTATCTTGGTCATTTAATCCTAAAATCCAAAAGTTCACCACACAAAATATTTTGTGGGACTTTCAGTATATTATGAATGGTACCCTGCTGAACAAATCTCAACAGGTTTCATTTCTGTTGCAATTAGTGGTGGGTTCTGAGGAATATCAGCTAATTTGACTGGACTTTTTTGAGAAGTTGCTTGTCAAGGAAAAGTTCCTTGCAAAAGTAATCTCAAACAGGTTACAAACAACAGGATTTTACACTAAAAAAGGTGAAGCAACACCATTAACATATTCAGCAGTGGGAGTTTAGTACATGATAGTACACGGTCGCATACTGAAAACTCCTGTTCACATTATCCTCTAATATTTTCTAGACCTGCTAAAAATAACAAACCAAGCTCTTTCAGGCTCCATTCTCTTTATCTTACAGAAAAATATTAGAAAATCAAATTGATATGCATAGTTCTAAATACACTGATTTATGAAAACAATTGGGTGATCCCAACTGGAACATCTCTGCTCTTTGGTTTGCTCAGTCAATGCTGACCTGGAGCTAAGAACAGCAACTCTCATTCTTCATATATCCTGCACAGACACACATGAACATATGCACACACACACACACACACTGACAAAGAACCAAAGAACATACAGATGACACACAGGCACATTTACAAGATAGGTCAAAAGCAGTCTTGAATTTATCTTTAAAGGTCTTTGATACTCTGTGACATTCACCTGTATGTTTCTTTCTTCAATGTTGAAAGAAAATATTGTACACAAAGCAAGTGTTACTCGATAACAGGAAACTGTGTTGTGTGCATGTGTGTAATTTGGGTACTTCATGTCTGGTTAAATAACCAAATGGAATTTCTATTAAACGATTTAATAAGAACAGTTTGTATTCTCCAGTGATGTATCTGGTTAGCATAGGAAATGTACATGGTAAGTTTACTTTCTCTTCTTCCTTTAGAATAGGTATTATGAAACAAAGCTTTCCTAGACTAATCAGATGCATCATTAGAGAATACAAACTGCTCAACGTTAAATTAGTTAATAGACTTCTAGTCTTTGTTCGTCACAATATGCATGTATAAGTAATGCATAAACATAATGGATTACAACGATATTTTGTAGAGAATTACTGAGTGTTTAAATTATTAGATTTCTGCATATACCCAAGTTACATATGATATGCTCAAGCTTGCACACACACACATATATATGTGTGTGTGTGTGTGTGTGCATGTATATGTGTGTGTGTATGTATATGTATATATATATATATATATATATATATAAATTAATTAAGGTACTCAGAAACCTGGATGTTTGTACATTTACAGATTTTAATTAATGTCACATAGGTGAAAAGCGCTTCATTTAATATGTGACATTAATAAAAT